>NW_007248835.1:213461-215446 GCF_000164805.1 Carlito syrichta
TTGATAAGAGGTGTTTCCCCATCCCCAGACAGATATTTGCTACTGTTAATCCCATCCACCCCCCAAAGTTCCCCAGTACCGTCATTCTTATAGTATTACATTGGATGTTCAGGGTCCATTATATGAGTGAGAACATATGATAGATCTTTGTTTCTGTGAGAGGTCACTCAGTATTATAGACTCTAGTTCCATCCAGGTTGCTGTGAAATTCATGATTTTGTTCTTTTTTATGGTTGCGCAGTATTCCATCGTGTATATGTACCAGTTCTCTTTTGATGGGCAGCATGGTTGCTTCCAGGTTCTTGCTATTGTGAACAATGCTGCGATAAACATACATGTGCAGGTATCTTTTTGATAGAGTGATTTGAGTTCTTCAGGGTATATTCCCAGTAGGGGGATTGCAGGGTTGATATTTAGAGCTTTTAGGAATTGCCACACTGCTTTCCACAGAGGTTGCACTAGTTTACACTCCCACCAACAGTGTAGAAGTGTTCCCTTTTCGCCACACCCTCTCCAGCTGCTGTTATTTTTTGAGTTATTAATAATTGCCATTCTGACTGGAGTTAGGTGGTATCTCAGTGTGGTTTTGATTTGCATCTCCCTGATGATTAGTGAGGTTGAACATTTCTTCATGTGTTTGTTGGCTGCTCAGAAGTCTTCCTTTGTGAAGTGTCTGTTCATATCTTTTGCCCATTTGATAATGGGGTTGTTGTTTTTTTTTCTTTTCAGCACGTTTGAGTTCCTTGTAGATCCAGGATGTTAAGCCTTTGTCAGACCTGGTGTTGGCAAATATTTTTTCCCAGTCTGTAGGCTGTCTCCCTGTTCTCTTGATGGTTTCTTTGGCCTTGCAGAAACTTGTCAGTTTAATAAGGTCCCACTTGTCTATCTTCTCTCTTATGACCTGTGGGTTTTGGGTTTTGTTCAGGAATTGGATGCCAGTTCCGATTTCCATGAGGGTATTTCCTTCATTTTCTAAGGTTCTTATGGTTTGAGGTTTTACATTTAGTTCTCTGATCCATTTGGAGTTAACATTTGTGCATGGGGATAGATAGGGGTCCTGTTTCAATCTTCTGCATGTGGTCAGCCAGTTTTCTCAGCACCATTTACTGAATAGGTTCTTCTCTCCCCAGTGGTAGGTGGTGGAGGCCTTGTCAAAGATGAGGTGGTTGAGAAATTGAGGTTTTGCTTCTGGAATCTCAATTCTATTCCATTGATCTATTTGCCTGTTCCTATACCAATACCAAGCTGTTTTGATGATTGTAGCTTTATAGTAAAGCTTGAAGTCTGGTAATGTGATACCACCTGCTTTGTTTTTTTTGCTGAGGATTGTTCTGGCTATTCTTGGATGTTTGTGTTTCCATATGAATTCCTGTGTTGTCTTTTCTAGGTCTGAGAAGAATGTTGCTGGCAATTTGATGGGTATTGCATTGAATTTGTAGATTGCCTTAGGTAAGATGGACATCTTCACAATGTTGATTCTTCCAATTCATGAGCATGGGATATTTTTCCACTTGTTTGTGTCATCTTTGATTTCTTTGAGCAGTGTTTTGTAATTTTCATTGTAAAGGTCTTTCATGTCTCTGGTTAGGAAGATGCCAAGGTATTTCATTTTTTTTGTGGCTGTTGTGAATGGAATTGTGTTTTTTATTTGGGTTTCTGTTTGTTTCTTATTGGTGTAGAGAAATGCGATTGTCTTTTGTACATTTATTTTGTATCCTGAGACTTTGCCAAAGGCCTTTATCAGTGTAAGGAGGTTTTTGACAGATTCCCTTGGGTTTTCAAGGTACACAATCATATCATCTGCAAAGAGAGATGACTTGACTTCCTCTTTTCCTATTTGGATACCCCTGATTGCCTCCTCTTCTCTGATTGCTCAAGCCAGGACTTCCAATACTATGTTGAACAGGAGGGGTGAGAGTGGGCATACTTGTCTTGTTCCAGTTTTCAGGGGAAATGTTTCCAATTTTTGTCCATTTAGGAGTATG
>NW_007248836.1:0-53005 GCF_000164805.1 Carlito syrichta
CGATTCCTTAAAGCTCTAAAAATTGACCTTCCATATGACCCCGCAATCCCCCTACTGGGAATATACCCTGAAGAACACAAATCACTCTATAAAAAAGATACCTGCACACGTATGTTTATCACAGCGTTGTTCACAATAGCAGGAACCTGGAAACAACCATGCTGCCCATCAAAAGAGGACTGGATTTTAAAAATGTGGTACATATACACAATGGAATACTATGCAGCCATAAAAAAGAACAAAATCATGAATTTCGCAGCAACCTGGATGGAACTAGAGTCTATAATACTGAGTGGCCTCTCACAAAAACAAAGATCCGAGTGTCACATGTTCTCACTCATATAATGAACCTTGAACATCCAATGTAATACTATAAGAAAATGACTGATGGTACTGGGAAACTATGGGGCGGGGGATGGGATTAACAGTAGCAAATATCTATCTGGGGATGGGAAAACACCTCTTATCAACAGGGTGCCTGAATGAAACGTAATTGTACACCTAACCCTTAACTGTACCCCACAAAACCATAATAAAAAATATTGATTAATAAAAAAAAAACTACACTGAGATATCATCTAACTCCGGTCAGGATGCTAGAGAGGATGTGGCAAAAAGGGAACACTTCTACACTGTAGGTGGGAGTGTAAACTAGTACAGGCTCTGTGGAAAGCAGTGTGGTGATTCCTCAAAGATTTAAATATCGACCTTCCATAGGACCCCACAATCCCCCTACTGAGAATACACCTGGAAGAACTCCAATCACTCTATAAAAAAGATACCTGCACATGTATGTTTATTGCTGCATTGTTCACAGTAGCAAGAACATGGAACCAACCATGCTGCCCATCAAAAGAGGACTGGATAAAAACATGTGGTACATATACACTATGGAATATTACACAGCCATAAAGGACAAAATCATGAAATTCACAGCAATCTGGATGCACTTAGAGTCTATAATACTGAGTGATCTTTCACAGAAACAAAGAACTGAGTATCACATGTTCTCACTCATAAGCAGATCTTGAACAATTATCGTAATACTATAAGAAAAGGATTGACTCTTTTACCAAGGACCCGCCAACATGGGCTGCATTTGAACCAAAACCGCCAAGAAGGAGGCACGGGTCATCATTGAGAAGTACTGCACCCGCCTGGGCAACCACTTCCACACGAACAACCACGTGCGCGAGGAGATCACCATTATTCCCAGCAAGAAGCTCCGCAACAAGATAGCCGGCTATGTCATGCATCTGATGAAGCGGATCCAGAGGGGCCCAGTGAGAGGTATCTCCATCGAGTCACAGGAGGAGAGAGAAGGGAGGGACAATTATGTTCCGGAGGTCTCAGCCCTGGATCAGGAGATCACTGAAGTAGATCCTGACACTAAGAAAATGCTGAAGCTTTTGGACTTTGGCACTCTGTTCAACCTGTAGGCCCAACAGTTGGGATGAACTTCAAAACACCACAAGGAGCTGTTTGAGTCTTTCTGTGATGCCGTAATATTTTCAATAAACCTGGGACATAAAAAAGAAAAGAAAAGGATTGGCAATAGCAGGAAACTGCCGAGGAGGGGGTGGGGGAGAGACTGGACTGGCAGTAGTGGGAATCTGCGAGGTGGGGGGACACACCTCATCAAAAAGAGTACCTGCATAATGAACATTGGTATATCTAACCCTGAATTGTACCCCACATCTTTAAAATTTAAAAATATAAGAGAAAAAAATAAATAAACAAAGACTCGGACCTTCAGACTATGTGGCCCTTTGCTCTGTTTTCAACTCCCCTCTCCATTACTTGAGACTTTGGATCCAGCATTTTAATCCCCAAGTGTCCGGGTGGACAAGTCTCAGTTCTTCAAGCTTCTCCACACCACTTCTATAAACCACACCTGAGATTTTCATTACCAGGTATTGCTCTGCCTCTGAATCGAACATGCCAGGATTCTCTGTTTATATCCACTCTTCCACTAACTGTCATTTGTGCTTTCTTTTTTTTTTCCACATCTTCATTTTGCATCATCACAGATATCCTGAACCCCTCCTTTCCTCCTGGCTCTACCTTTAACATGTCCAATCTCTGCCTACCTTAAGAAAAAAAAAAGGTAATTTCCTGGACCCCAAGATCCCCTCTAGAGGTTTCTTTCCTGCCCTTCTCACTGAAATTTCTTGAAGGAATGACTTACGCTTCTCTCTGCTTCTGCCTCTCCTTCTGACTCCCCAGTTCTCCCACCACCACCCCGTGAAACAGCTCTGGCTAAAGTCCCAAGGGCCCATTAATTTCCAAACCCAATTGAAATACATCTGTCTTTATTCATCTCTATTCCCTTTGACCATGAATTCCCCTTGTTGTAACACTTTCATTCCCAAAGCTCCCAACTCCATGATTGCTCCCAACCTCCATGAAACATTTGTCTCCTTCCATCTTCCACCTGTTCTTTTTTAATATATAGATATAAAGATTTTTTCTATTTTTATTTTAAATATGTGGCACACAATTCAGGGTTAGGTAGACAAATGATCATTTTATAGGTAAAGTTTGGACCTCACTTTAGTGCCCACTTCATCTGGTTTGAGATCAGCACCCTTATTGATAAAGTGTGCCTGCCCCCAGCAGTTTCCCACTGCTGCCAATTCCTTTCTTATAATATTATGATAATGCATGTGATACTTAGTTCTTTGTTTCTGTGATAGATCACTGAGTATTATAGATTCTAACTCCATTCAAGTTGCTGTGAAGTTCATAATTTTGTCCTTATTTATGACTGCATAATAGTCTACTGTGTATACGTATCACATTTTTTTTATCCAGTCCCCTTTCGATGGGCAGCATGGTTGGTTCCATGTTTTTGCTACTGTGAATAATGCAGCAATAAACATGCATGTGCAGTTATCTTTTTCATAGAGTGATTTGAGTTCCTCTGGGTATATTCCCAGAATGGGGATTGCTGAGTCATATGGAAAGTCAATCTTTAGGTCTTTCAGGAATCGCCACACAGTTTTTCACAGAGGTTGTACTAGTTTACAATCCCATCAACAGTGTAGAAGTGTTCCCTTTTTCCTACATCTTCTCCAGCATCTGCTGTTTTTTGAGTAAGTGATGATGAAGCACAGAGAATAATATGTTTGCAATTGATTCTCTTATTTTCTCATCCTCTACGATTGCCCTTGGCAGTTGTTCCTTGTTTTACGGCCCCACCCCTCCACCTTCAGCAGTGTTAACTACAAGGTTATCTCCACAACTCCTTACTGGCAGCCTCCACTGGATGTGTCACTGGCTGCTCAACCAGGCTGACCTTTTTTCCACCCACTAGTCCACTTTCCTCCTTCATTATTTGTGTTGATGATCTGTCTTGTCGACCAAGGCAGAAGCATATCCACATTTCTAGCAAAGTCCTGTTATTACATTTCAGAAATGTCTTTATACTCTGTCCCCTTCTCCTACTTCCATCACCTTCCCCCAACATAGTTTTAGTTTGGACTTTTACCCTTTCTCATTGAATTTGGTGTGATCATCTCCTCATTAGCCTCCTCTTTTCAGCCTTGCCTCACCACCTTTCAATCCATCCCCTACACATCTCTACACACATTTTTTTTCTTTTTACAACTAAAACCCTATCATGTCACTTTCCTACTTGGAAGGCATTGTGTCCCTCCTAGAACTCACCATAAGGTCCTGATGGTAACATGGTATACCGGCTCCTGTCAGTTTCTGTCTCCATTCACAAACCCTCTGCAGTTCCAAGCTGAACTGCCTGTCATTCCCAGAAAGCCACAACCCGTGGAATCCCCTCTTGGCCACAGGGCTAACTTTAAGTCTTACTTCAAAGATCCAGTGGTATGTTTCCTTCTCAGGGTGACTTTGCCTGGGTCTCAGATCTGGGATGACGATGCCTTCAGTGCACAACTGTGTCATTGTTCTTCCCACGCTGGTGCTACTGTTTACATGTTTGTCCCTCTAACCCATCTGCACACATAAAGAAAGCAGGGACCATTCTGATCTCTACATGACCAGGATTTAGTGAATTGTCTGCATCAAATAAGTGCTCAGTAAGTTCCCAACGTATCCTGACTCACGAACTTGTTCATATGAACAGAGATGGTAAACTGGGATTTAATAGAAAATCAATAACACAGCAAATGAATGTAAAAATGCCACAGTTCAGGATAATTTAAATAACATTTAAATTCAAGGGCTATAATTTCAGTTGCTTTAAAGCAAGTCAACTGAAATTAGCATTATAAATTACTCCTGTGTCCTCTAAAGCTATTACTTGGTAACCCATAGGCATACGATGCGATGCTCACTTAAAAGGCTGAATCCTTATCACAGAAAACCAGAAGCTGATTTCTACCCATGTAGATCCTTTATATATTGAAACTCTACTCTGAAATTGTTCACATTGTTGCTGTGTGACTATCAGCTGGGTCAGGGACCTGAATATTTTGATGGGACAGGGAAGAAGAAGAAGAAGAGGAAGATCTATGTCTAGGAGCCCCTGCCCCGAAGTGACTGAGAATTTGGGTTAAGCCAAGAACCTGAGCCCTACAATCTAGGGAGGCTAAGGTTTTTTTTTCCCAATGTCAGAATTTATAGGTATATCTCCCTACTGACTTACATCACCAGAAGATGACCTATTTCTTTTTTTTAATTAATAATCTCAAGCTTATGAAGTATTGAAAATGTATCAGTTATTATGAATTCTCCAGAGATAGAGTCCTGTGCAATCTGGTTATTCTGTCTTTACCTGCTCTCCCCACTAACCCCCATCACATTCTCTGCTCTTCCCTGTTTGGCATCCTGTAGGTTGGCCTTGCAAATGTGTCTTAATGAGCCTCTTTGCTCTGAGGCCTCTGGTTGGGCTCAGCCAATTGGAGGCACTGGCAGAAGAATGGTATTGGAGGACAGACAAGCCAGAGCACTTGTTCCTGCACACTCCCTCTGCAAACTTTCTTTGCCCCTGACTGTGCATCTCTGCCTATTGCCACAAATCCCATGGCAGGAAGGGGCATCTCCCATGGAGCTCACCGCCTCCCCCTGCTCCTTCAGGACCCAGGACCCACGACTACCCATTCCACTGTCGCTCCGCCAGGTGCACAACTTTCTGATTCCTTTGCCCCTTGACCACTAAAATCGTTTCTTCAATGACTCCCTGGAGAAAGCCCATCTCTTTCTGTCCAGAAATCTGATGGGGAAAACTTCCTGGGTATCTTCTTGCTCTTTGAGCCTGAGTGTAGAAGCTACATTCATGTTTGAGACAGTGGCATTTGGTACTATGGTCAAGAGACACACAAATCTCTCTGGTGGTCAGCTTTGACCCCCAAATCCCTTCCCCCATTGTATTAAGCAGGGTTCTGCTGAGAATACAACTAATGCGATCTTTTAAGAAGCTGGTTTATGCAGTTGTGGGGGTTGGCAAATACAAAATCCATAGGGCAAGCCAGCAGGCTAGGTAAAAGTTGAGGTTGCAGTCTTGAGTTCAAAAGCTGGAAACTCAGGCAGAATTTCGATGCTGCTGTCTGGAGACAGAATTTCTTCACCTTCTTCTTTGGGTAACCTCAATATTTGTTCTTATAACCTTCAATTGATTGGAGGAAGCCTGCCCATCTTTATAGAATGTGATATGCTTTGCTTAAAGTCAACTGATTGTAAATGCTAATTGCGTCTAAAATATACCTTCACAGCAACATCTGGACTAATGTTTGACCAAACAACTGGTCACCTGTTCTGGCCAGGTGACACATGAAAGTAACCATCACACTCTTGTGACGTATGGATACAGCTTCCTTTGGAGTAAGGAAGTTTCTCTTTACCTCAAAAGCTAATAAGGGCCCATAATGATTTGTACTCAACTCGTGTTCTCTCAGGAGGTAAGGAAAAACACTCCTAATTAAATAACAAAATAACCTTCTTCATGGTGCTGCAGAAGACTATCCAAAAAGCCATTAGACTCTTCACAAAGTGTGACCCTGTCTTTTTCTTTCCTTTTTCTTTTTTTATTGACACTGATTGGCTTGTGCTTGAAACTGTCCTAGAAATTTAGAAATATAGGGAATAGAATTAGAAGGAGTTTGAACTATGACCCAAGAGATCAAACCCTGACAACTCGGTATGTTAAACTGTATTAAAATGTATGGCTTTGAAGGAAGGGATCAATATAATTTTCTTCTGTTTGTGAAGAGCCTGCACTGATAGAGAAATGGTCAGACTGAGAACTAGAAATGTAGCCTGAGATTCTGCATGGCTTGTACTCACTTGTGTTAGCTGTCTCAATAGAAAGAGGAAATGCGAAAGGGCTTCCAGAAAGAACAACTGAGTTGTTTGTTTGTTTGTTTTAAAACCAAAAAAGCATTGTTTTAGTTACTTATGACTTTAAAAACCAAATTACTGCCACTATGGCCTTACCAGGACACTATTTTTAGCTTACAGTGAACTATGACCGAAAACCCAACTTTTCTTCTCCTGTGGATCATAGGAGGTCTGGCAGAAGGTTAAAGTGGTTTGCCATGGATGTTCTCCTCTACTTGCTGCCACAGCCCCATCCGGGCTCCTCTCTTCAGGAATATTCTTCTGCGCCTACCCCTTTAGGACTAAAGGAGATACCAACTTCCCCCAACCCCTGGCTTCTAAAATGGGTTCTCCAAGGAGCAATGTGAGCATGCTCTGACAGTGTCCTCTCTGAACTTCTGTGACATTTCCTTTCCACTTTCTCTTGTCTCTACCTACTTCTTCAAGAGTGCTTTCTGCCTTTGTGATCCTCTTCCTTTCATTATCATTTTTTTTTCTTTTTCTTCTTTTTTTTTGAGTTGGAGTCTCACTCCATTGCCCAGACTGGAGTGCAGTGGCCGCTCCCGGCCACCGCAGCCTCGCCTGCTGGGCTCCGGCGATCCTTCCGCCTCAGCCTTCCAAGTAGCCGGAATTACAGGCACGTGCTACCATGCCCAGCTGATTTTTTGATTTATTGTAGAGATGAGGTCTCGCTGCCCAGGCGGATCTTGAACCCGTGGACTCAGGCAATCCACTCATCTCAGCCTCCCAAAGGCCATTATCATTTTTAAAAATCAGTTTTCATTCATCATGTTCTTAAGAAGCCTCTGTGGGAGTGGTCTCTCTTTCTCGCTCACTCTCATCTCTCTTTCTTGTCTCTCTCTCTCTCTCATTTCTTCCTTTCTCCATCTCTCTCTCATTTCTCTCTCTTCCTCATCTCTCTCTTTCTCCTTCAATTCTATCTCTCTCATCTCTCCCTCATTCTTCCTCATCTGTCTTCATCTCTCTCCCTCCCTCATCTCCCTCTCTCATTTCTCTCATCTCTCCCTCTCCTTTCCCCTTATATTTCTCTTTTTTCTCCCTCTTCTCTCTCTCATCTCCATCTCTCTTTCTTCTCTCTCTCTCTGTCCCTCTCTCTCTCTCTCTCTCTCTCTCTCTCTCTCTCTCTGTGTGTGTGTGTGTGTGTGTGTGTGTGTGTGTGTGTGTGTGTGTGTAGATAAGCATGCTTTCTTAATGGAAAGGACTGTTCAAATGCAGAGAATCTCTTTACCAAATGCATCTATTGCAATATCACCAGCTGGGGTATTCAATCATATTAAAAGGAATTCAATCCACCATTATTCTGACAGAGGGAACACTCCTCCAGTGATCACTCAGTGATCAGTCCACAACTCACATTCTCTTACCCATGTGCCAAAACAAAGGACTTTTATATAAGAAGCAAACAGGAGGGAACTGCCAGACTTCGTAAATATATGTGATTTGTTTTGATGCTGTGATTCCTTAGCTAAACAGACCTCAAAACTTTCTTCTGGAGCATTGAAGTTTTCCTTTCTGTTTAGTTTCTTCTTTTATTATTAAGATGACTTTGCTTGCCCAGTCATTGTCATGGTCTCACGCTACCAGGCAAAGCAAGGATGGCCTATACCTAGAGTGTCTGAGTCACTCTGAGAACAAAATCGATTTTTCCTTCCTTCCTTTGTGAAAACTCAGGAACTACTTGCTAGAAAGGAATCAACAGTGGCCAGATGTTGGGAACAGAGGGAAAAATGCTAAAGAGCACTTTGGAACAGATACTTAACCTTCATGCAGAGAAGCCATCCACTTTACATCACCAAACAACTACTCTTGTAAAAAAAACATCATCATTGATGGACAGGTAGGGAGAGTATGCCAAGTTCCTCCCATATGACCAAGAGGAGTCATGAATTCTCATTTTTCTTTTGCAGTGAAACCCCAGAAACACATAGCTGATGGGAAGCCAGTGGCTCACATGCCTTCCTCAAGACCTGGCAGTGCCCTTGATTGCAGTCATTCTTGCATGACAGCTCCTTCCTTCCCTAGGGAGATAGTTACTTTATTTTCTGCCTGCTCCTCCAGCCTGTGAGCTAAAATCAGAGCATGTGCTCTTCTCCTCAGGACTCTCAGGCCTAGCTCAGGGCCTGGCTTATCAAAGGCAAAGCAAACAGTTCAAGAGTGAGTCTCCCCTCACCTCAGCTGACTGAGTCTGGCCATCTGCCTGACACTGTGCCCACGACCTTAACTGCTGACTTTATCTCAAGGTCCCCCAAGTACCTGCTTTTTTTAATCTACTGTCTCTTGTTGCACAGGCTTCATGAGTATTCTTCTTGAATAATAAAAGGTGTTCATTTCATTCTTAATTGCTTAATTCTAATTGGTGTGTTTAATAACATTCTGTATTGAGAAGCATTTCTCAAAGTGCTTTTTCGTATTGCTTCTTCTCTGAGGAAATCCTTTTTTCCTCATTGAGGAAATCCTTTTTCTCCCTTGGCTTACAGCTGGGCAAACTCCTGAACAGAAACTTTATCTGACTTGTTGAAAGCAACTCAGTCATTCAGTGTCACTCAAAGATGCCACACTAAAATCCCATTTCTCAACTTGGTACCTCTCTGGTCCCTACGGAAACAAGAACAACCTTGTCAGAAACAGCAGTGTTACACAACAGGGGCACATTGTGTGGCATGTACTTGCAATGCTTAAAATGACTGTCTTTAGAATTAAACCAACCTAGTTTTAAACTAATTCCTCTGTGTTTTAGCTGGGTAACTTTGTGCAGGTTACTTAACTTCTTGGAGGCCTAGTTTTCATGTCTGTTGCATGGGAATGCCACCTTACAAAGTTGAGAAGATAAATAGCAAAAATACTTAAACCCAGGGTCCACCATAAATGAAGTGGCAATTATCATTATTAACTTAAATAAAATCACCATATGTGAACTTACCTCATTTTTTAAAACAGGATTTGGATGGCCGGTGTGGCAAAATGATCTCTTCTATGTCATCCCCCCTCAAACCCACTTCTCCCTTCTCTGCTCCTCCCTTCCACATGGCATCTTCTAAGACTCTTCAGCATCCTCTGCAACTCCTCCCATATTGACTTTTTTGAGGAACTTAAGTACTTCAAGACTTCCTTTCTTTCTGTTGCTATTGTTGATTAAATTGGACACATAGGATCTTCTTCCTCTTCCTAGTTTCCAGGATATCCTCGTTTCCCAAAATTGTCTGATCACAGAACTCACTGGTGTGGGGAGAAGGTTTGTTAGAAAAATCTCTGAGTTCCAGGTCTGCTGTGAGCATGAGAATCTGCAGGTCTGAAAGGCTTGCACAGTGAATCTAAGAGCAGGCAAAGTTGGGATTAAGCAGCGTTTTGAGCCTAGTGACCATGGCACCCAAACCCCATACCAAATTACATGACTGACAAAGGAGTTTGCACTATTTTCTTTTTCAGTAGCAAGCAGAGAGGAAGAAAATTTAGAATGAAAAAAAACACTAAATGTCGTGGTGTTCATGGTTTATAAAAACAGAAGAAGGTGCACTTAAAATTGGAATTCTTTTGAAATACATGAAGTTGCTGTGGCTGCCATTTCTGCAGGACACTTCTACTGAGAATACCAACATTTAAAACTAAACGTGCCTAGTTTGAGTTACAATGCATTTGATGCCGGGCTCGGTGGCTCAGCCTGTAATCCCACGCTTTGGTAGGCTGAGGTGAGTGAATTGCCTGAGCCTGCGGGTTCGAGATCTGCCTAGGCAACTTGGCAAGACCTCATCTCTACAATAAATAAAAAAAATTAGCCAGGTGTGGTAGCGTGTGCCTGTAGTTCCGGCTACTTGGAATGCTAAGGTGGAAGGATTGCCAGAGCCCAGCAGGTCGAGGTTGCAGTGGCCGGGAGCAGCCACTGTACTCCAGTCTGGGCGACAGAGTGAGACTCCAACTCAAAAAAAAAAGAATGCATTTGACGATGGCAAGTGCACTGTAACAATAAACCATGCTGTTCATTCAGCAAGCCGTCTAACACTAGGCAGTCTAGGATGGGATCTCAGTGCCATCAATAGAAGAACTAAGATCTTGTGATCTGCCCTTTGCGTCTCAGTATGTTAACTTTTCTACGCGAGGCTTCGACACAGATGGCGGATGTGGTCCCAGCACTATTCCATCCACAAATATTTTCAATTCAGAAAGAAGTGGCAAACCAACTTGTTGTGTTTTCATTTTTAAAAACCAGGACAGCAAAATTCTCTCTAAAATCATTTATTTGCCTTGTGGGCAGAACTGAGTCGCAGATCCACCACTCACTAGCAAAAGAGAATAAGATTATTTAGTCTGCCTTAAACCAATCACAGATCATCCCTGGAGCTCATCTCCCTGAGTTTGTTATTTCTAGAATGAACTTAGAAAGAAGAAAGATAACTTTTAGATAGGAAACCAGTGGAATCTTGGAAAATGAATAAGATCATTGGAGTACAACCAATCAAATCTCAATTTCCAGAACCTTTGTGCCAATTAATTCCAATCACATACAATTTCACGTCCAAACAAAGCTCTGTATGTTTACCAGCTGTCCTTCAAAGCAAAGGTTTTTTTGTTTGTTTGTTTCTGTGTTTTTGTTTTTTAAGTCGAGTCTCACTCACCCAGGCTGGAGTGCAGTGACACGGACACAGCTACTGCAACCTCAACCTGCCAGGTTCAGGCAATCCTTCCACCTCAGCCCTTCACCAGCTAGAACCACAGGTGAGTGCAGCCATGCCAAACTAATTTTTTTGTAGAGACGAGGTCTTGCCAAATTGCCCAAGTTGATCTCGGCAATCCTCTTGACTCTGCCTCCCAAAGTACTGGGATTACGGGCATGAACCACCACATCCACTCCAAAACAAAGTTATTGTTGCATTTATATATTAGATTTCTGTGTTGCATCCAGACTCAAGGAAAACAAACTAAACTCAAACTCTTACTACTTCCACAAGGAGCATCCCAGTCTCAGGAAACTATCAAACAAGGCAGCAATGAGGAGTTCTACTCTAAACTTATTTCACCCAAGTAAGAGCTCTCAGTTGATGAATAGAAGACTCTAATCAAGATCTTGGCTATACTGATCCATTTGCATGAAGATGCCAAAAGACTCATTCACCTTTAGATTTTAGCAGGTAGGAGGTCAGTATACACATTTTATTCCAAAATTTTTAAATATTTTATCTTTAAAAAGGTATTGAACTATTATTAGAAACCATAAAACCCCATGTATGTTAATTATTTAATAAATGTTAATATTTATTAACTTATATTCTATCTCTTTCCACAAGTGATTTAGAGAAGCTTATAAAAAGATAGTCAATTTGCAGAAAATTAGTAAGTTTTTTTCTTTTAATTTTTTTTTCTTTTAAAGATGTGGGGTACAATTCAGGGTTAGGTATATCAATGATCATCATGCAGGTACCCTTGTTGATGAGGTATTCCTCCCCCAGGCAGATTCCTACTACTGCCAATTCCACTTCCCTGTCCCCCTCCCAGCAGTTTCCCACTACTGCCCATCCTTTTCTTATAGTATTACAATAATTGTTCAAGGTCTGCTTATGAGTGAGAACATGTGATACTCAGTTCTTTATTTCTGTGAAAGATCACTCAGTATTATAGACTCTAAGTCCATCCAGGTTGCTGTGAAGTTCATGATTCTGTTCTTCTTTATGGCTGCATAATATTCCATCATGTATATGTACCACATTTTTTATCTAGACAGTAATATTTTATTAATGTCAGTTTCCTGGTGGTGATATTATACCAGTGCATATTGTTATGCAAATTGCCATCACTAGAGGACCCTAGGTAAAGGATACAATGAATATTTTTGTATTATTTCTTACAATGTCATGTGAATCTACATCTGAAAATAAGCAACCTTAATTTTTTAAAAATAAATATAATCAAAAGAGTAAAATATATCCATTATCTCAAACTTTTATCATTTCTTTATGTTGGGAACTTTCAATATCATCCTTCTAGCTATTCTATATATTGAAATTCTATATAATTGTTAACTGTAGTCATCCTATAGTGATATAGAACACTGGAACTTATTTCTCCTATCTAGATGGATTTGCTACTTGCCCTGATCTGATCATACACATCATAGTACTGAAACACCACTATGTATCTTTGCCCATAAATATGTAAAACTATTATATATCAATTAAAATCAAAATTTAAAAAGATTTCTACAAAAAGTAAAATGTAAATAATGAAGCATATCACAGCAAGGGGGAAAGTAGGCAACAAAAATGATAAATCTTTAGAGAAAAGCAGATAAATGCAAGCCCACAGCTCTCTGCAGGTGATAGCAGTGGTTTGAAAGTTCAGTCTAAGCTTCTTAGTGTCCAAAGTAAAGAGGAAATTAATTACAAGGATTGCAGTGTTCATAAGTTTTTTTTAAGCCAGTAAAGAAGGGATTACTGTCATTTTGATACTACAATCTGAGAAGAATTTGTTCCTTGGATTCCTTTACAATCTCGTTGTTTCATATCCAACAACACTCTTACAAGAGATAAAACAGAAAAAGTCATAGGACTATTTAATGTTCTTGAATGTACATAGATCATGAAACTCCATGATATAAATTTCAGGGGCAAAAGCTATTTTTAAAGGAGCCAACAAATTTAATCAATGGGAAATGAAAGGAAACATCGTGATGTCATTTGACCACCATTCTGGTATCATTATTCACCCTGACACTGTGAAATACATATTATTCAGAAGCAATGGGCAAAGATGTCTCTTCAATACATTTTGTAGAGTCTTCCTTTTAAGCAAAAATCAACTACTTCCAGCCAACCCCTGCCTTCTCCCACTCAATGTCATCCCCAGCACCATCCCCTGGCTGCAGGACCCCAAATGGGACTAGCACAAGGGATCAACCACAACATCGGGGAAATCTATGCAAGTGTCTGGTCAAAGGAGCCACTCCAAAGAACACACAAGGAGCAGCTGAAGTCTACAGTGGTTCCAGATTCATTGCCAAGCTCCTTCTCTCTTATGAGCAAAGGCAGAATTGGGATTTTTTTTTAAAATACTCCCTGGCCAGGTGTTTCTGTGCAGGGTGTTACTTTGCTTCAGATAGGCACAAATCCAACATCTCCTCTCAAGCACACACTGGAGAAATCAGGAGTTTAAGAAACGCCTTAAATAGCTTCATAAATGCAAACAATGCTGCTTGGTGGTGATCAAAAGGCAAAGAATTCAAACACATGGTCTCTAACCTTGTGGGGCTGATTGTCAAAGGTCAAGAGTAGATAAAGTTCTGGTAAAAGCAACACAGAACTGAATAGAATGAAAAGCAAAATGCTATAAACTCCAGATTTAAGTGTTGGGTTTGAGGGAGCAATCTGGGAAGTATACCCAGAAAGTTGGTTTTAAATGGAGTCTTAGAAAGAGAATTTCTACAGAATATCAAAGAAGAGAGAGTGTTTCTCATGTGAGATGCAGCAGGAACAAAAACATGATGAAGGGAGTTTGAAATACATCCTGAAAAACATGGTACAGATTGATGTGGTTGATAAAGCAAGGCCATGGTGGAGAAAAATGGGAGAGAAAGTTGAAGAGAGATACAGGTTTTGGAATACACTATGGCATTTAGAGGATTCACAAAGAATGACATCAGCACATCCATGCTAGCCAGTCTAAAAGAAAGTAGAGACAATGGAACATCTCATGCATCAAAGGTTCTTGCCTAAATTATTTTTGATCTATTGGCACATCTTCTATGATCTACTAAAAAATTAAATTTTTCATTCATCTACTGTTTCAACAAGCACAAGTTACAAGCTCAGATTATTAATGATGTCAGATCTTGTATTACTAAAACAAATGCATAAAGGTTCCATTTCTGATGACAAAAAGGGAGTCATTTGTTTCAATCACAGAGGACAATCTTATTAAGTATTGCCAACTTACTGCCAAGCTGGCCGGTCACCAATGCACAGCCACAGAACAAATGGAATCCGGAGGACTGTCAATCTTCAGACAGTGTCACTGCCCCTGAAATAATAAACTTAGAGGGAGATAAATCTGTTATGACTTGAACACTTTTGCTTCTTAAATCTGGAGTCTTCAAGTTCAGCATTTTCATAATCCTTTCATGTAGCAATGAGACTATTTGGCAAATGATAGTAAGGATGGGCTAAAGGGGTTTCACCTGCACATAAAATTCATGCACATGCGTATAAACTGACTTACCCTTTCAATAAAGTGATTTAGCAAAGTAAATAAATAGCCTTAAAAAATAATCATGCCATTTGACCCAAAAGTCTACTTCTCAGTCTAAGGAAAAAATCTGGAATACAGAAAAGTAATTGTGCTCAAGAATGTCCATCATATTGTTGCTTTTAATGGCCAAAAAAGAAATAGAGCCAACCCATTTTCCAGCATTAATTTAATAAAGTACGTCCTAGACGTGGAAAGAAATGTTTATGGTATAGTGTTACATATGTACTATGCCTTATATACTATGATTTAAAGTACATAAACAAGGTTCACAGAATGAAGAACAACCGTTAATTGCATCAAAATTTTGACAATTGATATTATGGGTGCTGAGATTTTATGCACCTGTTTATTTTCTTCTTCTTTTTTCTTTTATGTTCAAAATGTTCTCAATGATCATGTACTACTTTTAATGTAAATAGAACTCTCAATACATTTCTAAGCAGGATCATTCTGGAA
The DNA here is from genome assembly GCF_000164805.1 of Carlito syrichta. Lineage (NCBI taxonomy): Eukaryota > Metazoa > Chordata > Mammalia > Primates > Tarsiidae > Carlito > Carlito syrichta. Next base: position 15,001 of record NW_007248836.1, read on the forward strand.
TGTCTCTGAGCTAGGAGTGAAAGGCAAAGTTAAGGATGAAAAACAAGAAGTGAAGTTAGTTCCTGTTGTGCCAGAAAGATAAATGAGTTCTAGGATTACCAAGAGGATCCTGGAGGGTTTCAGATGGAATGAGGCCAGTGTTAGGGTGCTTCCAGGGTTCCAGAATAGGCCCAGCTCCCACCCAAATGACCTCGAAGCAGGAGAGAGAAAATAACAAAAACAGCAATTAGTTTGGAAAGGCACAAAAAGAAGAAGGACTTGTGTCCCAATTCCTGTTTGGAATTCTGGCAGAATACCACTTGGGGGGAAGGTTGCCCAAAGGTAGCTTGAGTTGGTCTTAGTAAAGCAGAACTGTCAGAGTAGGGTCTGAAAGTCCCCAAAAGCTGCCATCCCACAGCCTGAGCAGCAAGGCATAGAAAGGTCCAGAAGTTCCCATGAGCCTCAGTGGTGAACAGGCCAGTGAAGTGAAGAAGCCTAGATTGGTACAAGAAAGGACCAAGTAATAACAATGGTGACCAAGTGGCCCTGGCCTGACTCGGTCAAGGGCAGCAGATGCTTGCACACACCCAAGGCCAGAAGATTCCACTATGTTTTGAGTAGTTGATCCTCTTGCACCTCAAGCACACAGAGGTGAATTAACAATACTCCTAGCTCATGGTTTACCATCACTTAGTGGGGGCACTCTCATTAATTTGAGATTGATTATCAATTGATTGATTCCCATAGCCATCTCGCTCTCCCGCTATGGGCAGTCACCCCATCATGTTTTATTAATCTGGACATATCCTTGAGAATTACATAGTTTCCATTTATATAAATGGTAATACTCTAAAGATGATGTTCTGTCCTTACTTTCTCTACTCACCACGGATTTTAAGTTCTATTCATTCTGTGCATGCCTAATGTGGTATCCACAGAGTATTTTTTGATTTGTTACACAATCCCTCAGTAACAAACACCTCAGCTTCAGTCAGCTCCGGCACAGATACTTCCATAATGGATATTCTTTTGCATGTTGTCTTATGGACCTTTAAGAGAATTTCTTTGATATTTATCACAAGGAATAGAATTTCTGGATCATAAGAGACATACCTACTCAACCTGAATAAGGCTTGTTCCTTGCTTTTAAATATGGCTTTATAAGTGTTTATATCTATCAACAAAACTCGAGGACTGCAGTTTCCCTGAATCCACACACACTCACATGCACATATGTACACACACATGCACACCCCTGTGAAAGACACAAAGCTGCACTGCCCAGGTGCTCCTTCATGGAAGGACTCACTGCCCAGCTGCAGGGTGTGTGGTTGGCAGTCAACCTCCAGCCATCAACAACTGCAGTGTCTGCTTCAATTTCTAGAACACATGATCTCCAACCTCCTGGAGTTGATTATCTGACCAAAGTCAAATAAAGACCAGAAGTTCACCCTTCTCAGGGAAGCTTACCACCGGAGGTATAAAAGTCCAGCTATTTCAGCCATATGAGTGCCACCCCAAGGGTAACCTCTACTCCAGTCCCTTCTGGGGTGACCAAGACTTTGTCCTGCTACATCACATTTTGACTTCTCCTGCCCAATCCTGCATCCTACCTCTCCCTTCTCAGGTTCTCATTCCTAACAAACATCTCAAATGAAACTCTGTCTCAGTATCTGCCCAGTATCTGTTCGGGGAGGGCCAACTTGCAACAGCACCACTCAACTTCCTAATTTTGCCAAACTGCTACATAGAAAATAGTATCTCATTGTCTTGGTTTTCATTTCTCTGCTTGCTAATCAGTTAGAACATTTATTAATATACCTAATAAATATTAGTTGTCCAGTTATCCCTTCCTCTGAATTGATTAATTACATCTATTTTTCTTAGATCTCAGGACATTTTCTTATTAATATGATCAATTCCTGGAGCATCTTATATAAGTCTTTTGTTATATACATATCCATAGTGAAGTAATTATTATAGTCAAGCAAATTAACACTACATAAGACTTTCCAGCTAAAGATACTGCAAATGTCTTCCCCCAACCTGCCATCATCTGACTGTTAACTTGGTCTATCTGAGGTCTGACAATGAATCAGAATTCTTAGCTTTCATGTAATAAAATCTACCAGTTAGTTATGTTTGTTTGTAATATTGAGAATTTGTGTCAGTCTTCTCTTACCTCTAAGTCACAAAGATATTCTTCTGCACTTTCTTCTATTATCTTTTTGCATTATATTTATATCTTATTACCTTTTATATTTACATTTTTAATTCATCTGGAGCACATCTCTGAATATGGCAGTGAAGCTGAAATTCAGTTTTATTCACATTCATATAGACAGGAAGTTTTCTTGGTGAAAAAAGAAAACATAGTGATACCACTTTATGGGACTGGAAGAAGTAGGCAAGGGGAAATAACAATCACTGGCAGAGGTATATTATTTAGAAATAAGGCGTTAACTACCAGAAGTAACTAACAGTAGTAAGAAGAAGAAGAAAGAGAAGGAGAGTGGGAAGGGAATGGGGGGGCAAGAAAAAGAAGGAGGAGGAGGAGGAGGAAAGAAGAAGAAGAGGAGATTTTAAGGTAAAGCCTTCTGGGGAAAGACGAGGGCAAGAAGTTGGGAGTGGGAGAAGGTAGATGCAGAGATTATTGCTCTTGGAAGTCCTTTTTTTCTCTTTTATTGCTTCAATAATTCTTTATTATTCTTATTAAAGTTAAATTTTTTTTAAAAAATTGTTATGAATCCTTTAAAAAAATGTTATGAATCCTTCCTAAGCAGACCCTGATTTCTTCTGTGGAAGATCCACCCATGTTCCACTTATTCCCTACCCACCCATTAAATATCTTCCTTGTGGAATTACTTCCCAAATGCATACGTCACTAGAGACATTCTTCATGATCCCTCGAAAATGGGAAGTCAGCATGACAAGGAGAGTGAGCAGATGGTCCCTAGTGGCAGGGAAGTCAAAGGGCAGGGGAGATGAGGATTGCAGAGTGGCTGTTAAAAAGGGTAGGGGTATTAGCAGCCACTATCCAGTAACCCATATGTTCTTGCTAAATAGAGGAGGGCATATCCATAAGTTAGTCACAGTAATTTATCTGTCTATAAGTATATGCTACTCTCTTCCTCCCCAAAAGAATGTTTTTTAAAATAGCATTGCGGGCAAGCCCCTCAGGTCCCCTCCTGCTCTGAGAGCTTTACTGTACTCTCAATAAATTCTGCTTTCAAAAAATATATAGCATCGCCCACTTTTTAGCAAGTCCAAATTACCCAGAGCTTTTATACACAGTTTCCTCTAAGAAAATGAGTTACTAGATAGTAGTGTTAATATCCCTACCCCTTTTAACAGCCTATAATTCAAACATGCTTATATTCTCTGAGAATCCCATGGTACCAAAATATCTAAGCATGTTTTGAACCCAACAAGTGTATTTCACTGAAATTGATGATTAAGCAAAATCTTTATCTGGACATTTGATTGTCTTTTAAAATACATCCTTTAAATGACATTAATTCATTGGTAAATAACTGAAATAATTTCAAAATCTAGTAAGTGCACATTATGGTCCAACAAGGCTTCTGAGTGTTCTACTTAAGAAAAGACGAGTCCTTAAATTGTTTATAAATATTAGACATTTATAATGTTGTCAGTTCATTAGAGAAATGTATTGCAGTACTTCCTGATCACTCAAAGTTTTGTTATCAGAAAAAATATTTGATCTTCCAGAAGGTAAGAGAGCATCTCTGTGGGCTTACCTTCTCTCTTATGTATACACAGCATTTTATCAGACCTGTATAAGAAATCTTTCCTATTTCGTACAGTAAAAGCAGGTTAACAGGTTCCCTGAAGCCTTCTAATCATTTGTCAGACCCACCTGGGAAAATCCCACACCTTGATGACTGAACTTTCCATTCCTGGCTGAGGAAAGTCAGATCCAATGTTTGTTTGTTTTTTATTTTTTTTTTTACAGTTTGTAGAAAAGAAGGTTATGAATTTTTCCACACTGCTATATGGTTCCCTGTTATGGAACGTGGTTGGTGTCTCAGAGTACATTTGAACAAATGATTAGTCATTTTTATGTATCATATAGTATTGTTTTTCTACAAAAAAAGAAAACTATTGCAATACTCTTGGTTTACTAAAAATACCGAATTTAAGCAATCTACCAGTTGTTGGGCATTTAGGTCATTTCAACTTTTCATTGCTATAAATAACCTAGGGATAATAGAACCAAAAGCCCAACTCAAACACATCCTTTCAATGAAAAGGAATGAGCATTTTATCACCGTTGTCATGTGTAGCAAATATTAGTCCTGTAACACAAGTGGAAAATTGGAGTTCTTTGCTGATAATAAGAAGAAACAAAAATGGAAGATTCTCAGGTAGTTTAGAGTGGGACTGAAACCTGAAAAAGAAAGGAGGATCTCCTAAAAATGGACATAGAAATCCTTGCTCTTCCCTCTTTTTAATTCTTCTTGGCCGGCTCTTAGTTCAAGCCTGGGTCAGGGATTTCTCTGCTCCCCACAGAGACATTCACAGGCTGCCATCTGGCCCCGCCCTGGAACTTGGTCCCCAGTAGGCATCCATCAATCATCCTCAGTCAACAGATCTGGTGGCTCCTTCTCAGCATTTGTCCCATCAGCCCCTATGCAGTATTGAATGATGTAAACTACACTTTTTCTTCTGAAATTGCATCCTCTTCTGGCTTCTGGGATAACTATTTCTAAGATCAGTCTTTCTTCTGCCCATAACCAAATGCTGCTTTCCCCGATTTTTTAAACAGCTTTTCCAGGGGACATGTCAACTTTCATAGGGCCAGCCATTACCCATGATGATAATTCTGACAGGAATCTCTATGGAGTTCCAGAACAAAATTTTCAGTTTTCAATTGTATGCACTCCATCTTGAATGTTTAAAATGTAAATATATGCCTTCTTCCTCTGATTACACTAAAAAGAAAAAAATTCTTTTTTTGATCCCTTTTCCAAGTTCTTTTAATTAATGTCACCATATTATCCCATTTATTTGGGTTTGAAATCTTATAGGTACTTTTAACTCTTCTTTATTCCTGTATCTAATCAGTCACCAAATCCTGGCTATTCTTTTTCCTAAAAAGAGTCAAATTTTGATTGCTTAAAGCTGAATTAACCATGCTTAAGGCTGAGCAGTAAGCTGGGACACCTTTACCTCTCTAGCTGAGTGCACATGGCCAACTGCCAAGCTGGGAACCAAGAACCCCAGAAAGCAGAAAAGCTGCCTTTGATGTAAGCAAAAAAGAGAGATCAGAACTCTATCTGAACTCCCTTTTTCAGCCTCCTGCCTCCACCCAAGTGGCATATACTCCCAAGACTTGACCCATCCCCAAAGTGGACAACCAGCACTCATCCGCTAACTCTACATATTCCAGCACTCTTCTGTGTCTCACCATGAGAAAATCAAAAGTTAACTGTAGCTTTGATTTAATTGTAATTAAGAATTAATATCTTCTTCATTACCAATTTCTCCCAGATAATGGAATGTGGACTATAATTCTAGAATCTTTCATCTCCTTCCTCACTACCATAGCCTCAATTCAAATTTTCATCACCTAGACGATTACATAATTAGCCTACTGATCATCTCTGCTTAGAGTCACTCTCCAATTCAGCCCTTAACACGAGACCTTCTAATACATGCCCTTGATCACATTGTTCCTCTATTAAAAGCTTCAATGGTCAAGTACAGAACGTTGCTGCCATATGACTTACAATGCTAGTATTCCTGCTGTAACAAGTTCTTATTCAGAATCCATTTAGAGTGTAATACAAACCATACACATACACATATACAAACTGGCAGTAATCTAAGTAATCTAAGTGCTCACCAACAAAAAAAATGTTAAATAAATTTGAGTATATCCATGACATGGGATAATAGGCAATCATTTGTAGGAATGAGATAATGGCATACAGAGATATCTACCATATATGTGTCTTATTTTTATGGTTTAAAGGCAAAATTTTGGGAAGAACATATGCCAAACAGTTATAACCTATAACTACCTGAGGAGTGAGATTGAGGGGGGAAAAAGACTTTATGTCTATTTTGTTATTGTTTCATAAGCTTCTGTGCTATTAAAATGTATGACAAAATACAAGTATTATTATTAAGTATGTAAAGTCCAAAAGGGTTTATAAATACATTTGTTTTCTGAGTGTTTTATTTAGAAATTTTTCCTATTATGATTTTATTTGGAGTTCATTGACATTTGTGAATGTATAAACCTAAAATTTAACAAGATAATGTACTCAACTAGACGTATACTTATTGGGGACAGAGCTTGTAGTCAGTTCATTTTCATATTTTCCCAGAATGCTTTATACATAATGCCTGGTGTGTGTGTGTGTGTGTGTGTGTGTGTGTGTGTGTGTGTGTGTGTGTGTGTGTCTGTAAAATTTACTACACATGTTCCCCAGCTAATGGAGCATGTTGGAGCATAGACTGTGATTCTAGACTCATTCTTTTACTGCTGTATATAGGCCATATATATATGACTGTAGTTTTGCATACTTGCCTAAGCAAATATATATACAGCCAAATGGAAGGCTGACCTGTATGTTACTGTGCTGAAACCTGTCTTGATTTGGGGTAGCTTCAAATCACCAAGTGCTTCAAAAAGGACAAGAGCCATTCCACAGGAACTAGATTATTAGGTTTGGGAATAATAAGCGAAGACTGGCATTAACTAGTTCACAAGTGAGTCAGGGTCATTTTGGGAATCAAACACATCAGCAGGAAGCCCCTTTCTATGCAGCTGACATTGGGGAGCTCCACCCCATACTGAGATAGGGGTCCTCAGAAACCTCGAGGGGAGGGAAGCAAATTCCAAACCCCAACCAACCTAATAGAAAAGGATTGTTGACTTTATACTATATACATGTATCCCGAATCCTTCCCAGTGAATAATAAGTGTTAGCTGGTTTTAAGTCGATATTTAAAATCTTACAGAGGCAAAAGCAATCACCACAGACAGGAACAAAGAAAGGCAAGCTCAGGCTTTGCACTGCAGCACTCGATTTTTCTCCAAACCCCAGGTAGCTGAGAGGTGGAAAGTCTAGAAACAGAATCGAACATGTCTAATCTCTTTTATAACAATGTTCTTATTTTAACCCGTGTCATCAGGGGAAATGGCTGAAAATAGTGACAAATACAACATCAATAAACATAATAATAATTGATTTTCCAGAGATGAAAAATTTGAAATTAGTGGCCATTTCCCCCCAGAGCATTGGTTGATTAATTTAATGTTCATCTTAGTCTTTCAAAGACATCCTCTTACTGCTGATCTGCTCTGCCAGACTTTGTGATGGGTTTTGTGGTTTAGGACCCAGTGGTTAAAGTATATTGCACAGTACTGCAGTTTTAAAGAGAATCCTGATAGTTTCAGGATGGCTGCGGCCAACAACAGCAACAACAAAAGTTAAGACACGTAAAGCAATTAAGTTCCCAGAGATCAGAATTTGGATTTCTCATGCAAGATATAAGTTCAGTGGTTGTACTACTCAACACTTTTCTAGTGTAAGTATTTAAGCACAGATTTCAAGGGGTATTACCGATATTTCTCCAGAGCACCCAACTTTCACTGAATTAATTCAGAATCTCAACATAGAACAAGATGAGACTCAAGTGACTGTTTTTCTCCCTCCATTCTTCCCTCTTTCCTCTTCCCTTTCTTCCTTACTTATCTTTCTTTTCTTCCCTCCCTCCCCCCTTTCCTTTTTTCTTTCTTCCTTCTATAACCCTAAAGCAATAAAAAAATCATCTTTAAGCCATTTCGAAGTTTGATGTTTATACTTATTCTGGGAGACAATTGAAGTAAGCATCATTACTTCCTTTTTGTGATGAAATGAAGTGAGACTCAGAGAGGCATTGTGACTTTCTAAGACTCTGTAATGATTAAACAAGCAACACAGAAAAACAGATTGAATATCCTGGGTTCCAGGTTAGTATTCCTAGAAGTGTAGTTAGCCAAGGGTAGAGCACGCCAGGGTAGCTAGCCGCAGAGCATGTCAGGGAGAACTCAGCCAATCCCATCAATAACAGCTCCATCCAATATCCCTGCAAGCCTAGACTGACTCTTGCATGAAGCCATCCTCCTGGTTGTGTAGAGGCACCTTTGCCTCTTGTCCCTTCCCCCATGTTACATGATCCAGAAATATCTACTTTATAATTTTGAACATGTAAGAGTAAACTGATTTAGGGACTAAGAATGTGTCAGACCTCTTTCTCAGCCTCACCTACACAGGTGAGCCTAAACTCTGCTCTGGAAATGTTTGAAATGATTCCCAGCACTGGTTGCCTGGTCCCTTCCCCTTAGGGTTGCCCTTACTGTTTTTCTTGCATAATTGTTAGGTGATGTAACATATCCTGTTCTGAACCCCTAGGGTACTCAGCCTAGTGTTCTTGACCCCTGCAAATTTACCAGAGAACAGTGGTTTCCACCTTCCCAAATGCACACATGTTAACTTCACACTGATCTTTCTTTCTGCTCCATCTCTTTGTCCCTACAATCTGTGCATATCATCTGCGCAGACACATGTAGCTTCCTAATTTAATTATTTATAATTATTTTCTGGCAATTAACTGGAGCAGTGTAATTCATCCCCAATGAATTTATCTAAGGAAAGTCAACAACAGGAGACAAATGAGAGGTTTTCATGAATGGAAACAATCTTCCCTCTGACACTTTGCATAGAATGGCTCTCTCAACAAGGGTCAAGATGAGATGGCAGCACTGTGAGTCCCCTTAAGGTCAAGCTTCTTAGGTCAGGCGTCAGGCATCGGGCATCAGGCATCAGTAAGAGACTCTAGTAAATACATGAAACTGTCTGTGTAAAGAAAAAAAATTGTCACTTGTTAACACTTAAGAAATGCATTTTGCAAATATGTTATAAAAGTACAGCTTTCTGAAACATCAGAAACAAAGGAAAGAAATTTTCTCCACTTCCTTTCCTAACTTCTGACTTTCAGAGGGGTTGAGGCAGAGCAATGCCCGGAATAGAAGGAAGTCATGCGAACAGTGGGGAGGGAAGGACTGAAGAATCGAGTTAGAGTGGCCGACACAGCCTGTGTCACTGAGTCACGGTCCTCAAGCACAGGCCCCATTTATAACCCAGTCTTTAACTTTGTTTATCTTTGTAGACATTTGCAGAAACATCTTACTTTCCAGAAGTTGGGGCCCTATCATCATTACTTGTCTTTGGAGAAAATGAGATTACGTGCCTTTAATTCCTCTTCTCAGAAAGTCAAGGTTGTAATAAATCACTCTTCACTGACCCTCCTCCACCCCTGTGCGTTTGGAGGGGTGCTGCTGGGTTTTCACATTTTCCTCTTAGTCTTGGAGCAGTAAAAACAACGTAAAGGTGGGATCCTGGATACTAAACCTCAATCACAAACAGAAAGGGAGCAGACAAGGTGGGTTCACATTTTCCTTAGTATTTGTGATTGAGAACTCCGGGCTTTTCTAAGAATGAGCAGGCATTTCTGGAAGTGGATGCAAACTGTTGGTGTTTCTGACTTATTTGAGTTTCCTAGGGCTCCATGACAAAGTACCCCAGACTAGGCAGCTTGAACAACAGACGTTCATTTCTCACAGTCCTGGAGGCTGAAAGTCCAAGATCAAGGAGGCAGGGAAGTTTCTTCTGAGGCTGTGAGAGAAGGATCTATCTGTTCTAGGACTCTCTCCTTGCCTTATAGATGGTCATCTTCTCCCTGTGTCTCTTCCCATCTATGTGTCTTTCTTCTGTGTATGTCTGTCTCTGTATCCAAATTTCCCCTTTTAAAGAGAACACCTATCATATTGGATGATTGTTCTTTTAATAAGAACCTTATTTCTAAGTAAGGCCACATTCTGAGGTATCCAGGGCTAGGCTTTTCAACATATGAATTTGGGGGGAACATCATGCAACTCATAACATGACTCAGATAAATCATCCTGGGTTCCAAACAGAGAATGGTTTTTGGTAAGAATGCACTCCCTTCCCTGGTTTTAACAGCTATGAATTTTCTATCCACCTCCTGTAATCTCACCTCTGGAGTCAGCTTCAGCTCAGAAGTGAACATTCCCTCAGTTTCCCACCCCAGCCCCAGCTCTACCCCCACAGGACCATGGTGCTGTCAACAGAAGACTCCTCACTTTGTCGTGAGCTATACCTGAAAGTGGCACTCTCAAGAATATCAGGGGAAAGTCTGCGTGGCCAGATGAGGGCCTTCAGAAGAGGCTCCCCCCATTGCACGCTGTGAGGTATTATCCAGACATAGACAGTTCCCCCCATACCTGGCTTCTTTCTGTCCCCTCCCTCAGGGAGTAGCCTCTGACCAAGCCTGGTCTCTGAAGGATTTGCATATTCACAGTAATAAATCATGGGATGCAGGTAATCCAGCAATGCTGAAAGCAATGTAGATGTCACTCTTAATCACTAAAATTGTAAACACTGTATAGCAATTTGAATAATTAACTTGCTTGATTATAAAATTGCTTGCTGTACTGTCCTGAGGCGTAGATTCTTCACTGACCAGCGGTCATCAGTGCCTCCTGTAAGTTTACATAAACCAGTGTCTTTTCCTGCTGGACTTCCAGGTGACTTCTTCAGAATAGGTAAACATTATGCACAAGCCCTCTCCATTTGGGGCTACCGCATTATACAACCCTTCATCATGGGGATCTGGGAGCTCCTACTGACCTTAATTCTTAGCCTCAAATCCTTTATCAGTCCTTCTCAAAAGCTGAACTCAGATGTCACGCATTCATTCATTGGACAAAGAGTTTCTCAATGCCTGCCATGTTCAAGCACTGTGCTAAAATTTAGGAAGCTTAAATGACATGGAAGTCAGGGATAGGAAGGAATACAGTACCAATGCAGTGACAAAAGGCTCTTTGGACACACAGAGGTGAGTCACTCTTGATAGACTAGGGAAGACGCAAGAAGTTCCCAGGAGATTCAGTGTTTTGCTTAGCCAAGTTCTGATGTGACAAAAACCAAGGGATGAGTATTGGAAGGAGTGGTCAACAACTGTTAGGATGGCAATTAAGACCTGAAGAGAGACTGGGCACAGTGGCTCACACTTGTAATCCCAGCACTTTGGGAAACTAAGGCAGGTGGGTTGCTTAAGGCCAGGAGTTCAAGACCAGCCTGGGCACATAGAAAGACTCCATCTCTACAGAAGAAAAGAAAAGACCCAGAGAGAACCAGTCAGTGGCTCCAGCCTTTCATCCCACAGCAAGCCAGGCTAGTATCACCCACCTCACCCTGCCTCCTCTCTCCTTCTCCTCAAAGGCTTCTCCTTCTTGGCTACACACATTTACTATTTTTCCTGCTCTTTCACCCCAAGCTGTGTCTCAGTGTTTTCCTAAGGGTAAAAATTTCCTATTGCTGCTGCAGCAAATTACAAACTTAGTGACTTAAAACAGTACAAATTTTTTATTGTGTAATTCTGGAATCCAGAAGTCTAAAATGGGTCTCACTGGGCTAAAACTGCATTGCCAGCAGGGCTTTTTTTCTTTCTATAAAATCTAGGAGCGAATTGGTCGAATTATCTTCAAAGACAGGGTAGAATTTTCACATCTTTCTCTCTGACTCTGACTCCTTCTTCCACTGATAAGGGCCCTTGTGATGACATAGGGCCCACTCACATAACCCAGCATCATTGCCTCATCTCAAGGCCAGCTGATTAGCAATCTTAATTCCATCCGCAAACTGAATTCCCCCTTACCACATAATATAAAATATTCATAGGTCCTGGGATTAGGACCATATAAGCAAAGTGAATTCCTTCCTACAAGGAATTCCAGTGACAATTGTTATGAGAATAAGGTTTTTATGTCATGACATAGGGTCTGAAAATTTCCACTTGGTTATTTTATTTAAACAAAAATAGGACCTGAGTAAGGGCAGTTTGGAAGTCAGTGGGCTCAAACATAAAGGAGGAATCAGGGAATGAGAAAGCATACACAGACAACATTTGTAAATGTATTGACAATTTTTAGGGAAGTAAGTAGGCTATCAATATTAGAGAGTAGAACAAGCATCAGCAACGGGTGAGCTCATCAGATTTATAGTCTTAATAATAGATTCTGCACCCTCCTAGTCCAATGAATCGAAATTCTTAGTTCCATGGATCCTCATCCTAGTTCACTTGCCAATCGGTTTTCTGGCTCAGTCTGGTACAGGAAGTGAGTGGTAGGGCAGACACAGGCAGCACAGAAACCCTTGGTAGCTGGGTTGCACAGTCTTCTGAAGCCCTTGCCACCAGATAATCACATTCCATGGGAAATTCCCTGTAGAAACCATGCAACTCTTGAAGAATGATGTGAGACTGCTCAAACTCAACTAAGTAACAGGCCAATTGTTCCTGCCATCCAGACATGGGATGTTTGCTGTAGAGATGAATACAATATCAGGTACATGGTGTGTAGCCAGTGATTTTGTGAAGTCGCTCCTTTCTAACTCTATCAGAAAGGATGATCAGAAACCATTTGCAATCAAAGTGAAAGAATATAAAATACTCCTTTACAGTTTAGTCCTGGAACTATGTTAACTCTTCATGTAATATTCTGTAAAGATCTGGACACCTGGGCATCCCACAGAACCTCGTACTGATACATGATATTGATGATATCACTCTAGTCAAGCCAGACAAGCAAGAATTGACTAAGGTATTGGAGGCCTTAGTAAGATACATATGTTCCTAAAGATGAAAGATAAAACCCATGAAGATTTAGGAGCTCCCTATATCAGTAAAATGTTTAGGGGTCCAGTGGTCGGGGTGTGGCAGGGCATCTCACCCAAAATAAAAAATAAAATACTGCATCTTGTATCTACCACTACAAAGAGGAAAGCCCAAAGTTGACTCCAAAGACCAGCTTACTATACTCCCCACTAGCAGTGATCATTCTGCCATTACCAACAGTGCTATGCTTTCTGTATAAATGAACATTTGTTGAGGCTCTCAAAGAAACATTAACAACAAAAGAGAACAGAAAACGAAAACTTGATGAAATTTCCAAGCTAGTATATCAGTTACCTATTACTGTATAACAAGCCACATAACAAACCACACTAAAACTTAGTGACTTAAAAACAACCACCATTTATTTAGCTCAGGAATCAGTCAGCAATTTGGGTGGGCTTGGTTGGATAGGTCTTCTGATTTTTCCTGGACTCACTCAGTGGTGTGTGTGGCTGCTAACTCAGCTAGGGACTGACTGGTTTTGGATGGCCTCAGCTGGTACATCTTACCTTTGTTCTACATGTTTGCTCATCCCCAGAAGGCGACCCTGGTCCTATTCATAAGGCATCTGGGCAGGGTTCTAAGAAAGAATAGTAGCGTATAAGACCTTCTGAGCACTTATGCTGGGCTCACAAACACATACATCATTTCTACTGCATTCTGTTGGTCAATGAAAGTCACAGGACAACCCGGATTCAAGGTAAAGGAAATAGACTTCACTTCTTAAGGAGCGAGTGGCAAAGTCACCTTACAAAGGAAAACATATACAGGGGAAAGTGGAGGGTCGTGGCCATTTTTGCAACCTATCAATGTCCTAGATGCTGTATGAATTAACATTTGTGTTAACTTCAAAGAAGAGCAGCCCCTGAGAGAACAAGGGAAGTAAGCGCCGGATCAAATTTCTAGGCCAATCATTTCAAGGCAAGAGTCAGAAAATCCTAAACAGCTCTGATGTCCCTTCTTAGAAACCTAGCAAGACAAAATGGCCCCGGCCAAGTCCTGGCCTTCGCTACACCTCTCTCTGGACTCACCCCTGCCCTCTGAAGTGACCTCTGGGTGTCCCCTATCCTCTTTTACAGTTATCTTAGAAATAACTTTGTGACTTTTTTCAGAACAGAGCATAAATATATTAAATATTCTAAAGGAAGTGGACAATTTATTCAAGAAAACATAAACAAATTTCTATAATCTACCTGGCATCTTCTTGCATGATTTTTGTTTCAAAGGAGTAGCAAAAAGAAGGAAGGAATCTGACATGTAAACTGCACTGAAATGCTGTTAAGTCTGTACACACAAAGAAAGAAAGAGACAGCAAGGAGAAAATCCTTAAAATATTGAGACTGGGAGCCAAATGCAGCATGTATTTCTGAGACTCTAATCTTTACAGTGACTCTCCCAGATGGCTGTCAAAGTAAGCTCCGTGGTGAGTGGATGAAGGTGTAAGATGTGGTACATGTAAAATTCCACCCTCACTTTCATCATTACAATAGCCAAGTGTGAGCTGGCAATCTTTTTCTTTGCAAATTTTCACTTAATAAAGCAAAGTATAATTTCCTAAATCCCAAATCTGATTTTTACTTTTATTTGCAAAGTCCTTTCTTCTGTTCTTTTACTTTTCCTGAATCCTCTTTTTCTACTCTTTTTTTTTTCTTTTTCCTACCCCATTAAGGAGAAAGGACGTTCAAGTTTTGCTTCCTTATCAAGTTAAAAATCTCAAAGAATCAGAACTAATGGACTTTGGGTTTCTCTCTTTCCATTTCAAGATATGATGAGGTCAGGTGGATTCACAAGGTAGAAGAGGGGCTATAAATACTACATCATGGTTCCAAAAATGAGAAATTGGAAAGAAAAAAAAGGAAAATAATTAGGCCTCTTCCTCCTAAAATGCCTTTAAAAAGTAGATTTAAGAAAAGGTGATAGGAAGTCCAGCAGAAGGAGCTAAAAGAGTTTTTAGACTTTAAAACACAGTGAGTTCATAGCTTTGAAGAGAGTTTAGAGACCTTCTAGCTATAAACCAATCAGATCCCCCTAAATTTATTAGATCCCTGCCTGAGCTAAAAGAAAACATTGTTCACAAAAGCAACCATCCTGCAGACAATTCTTGGATATGAATCAATAAGATACTCTAAATTGAATTTGTCCTAATTAGCTTTTTTTTAATTTTTATTTTAAATATGTAGGGTACAATTCAGGGTTAGGTATACAACTAATTAGCTTTATGTATTTAAAAAAATCAAACCACTAGCATAGCATGGTGGTTAAGAGTGCAGACCCAAGCCAAACTTCCTGAGTTTAAATCCCGGCTCTACAGTGTTATGGGTTGAATGTGCCTCCACCCTCCAAAGTCCATATGTTGAAATCCTAACCTCCAGCACCTCAGAATGTGACCTTATTTAAAGATGGGGTCTTACAGAAGGTAGTCAAGCTAAAATGGAGTCGCTAGGGTGGGTCCTAATGCTGTATGACTGCTGTCCCTATAAAGAAGAGAAATGTGGGCACATAGACAAGCACACGGGGAAAATGCCACGTGAAGATGAATACAGAGATCAAGGTGATGTGTCTACAAGTCAAGGAATGCCAAAGATGGCCAGCAACCACTAGAAGCCAGGAGAAAGGCCTGAAACAGAATCTCCCTCACAGCCCTCAGAAAGAACCAACCCTACCACAGACACCTTGATCTCAGACTTCTGGCCTCCAGAACTGTGAGACAATAAATTTCTGCTGTTTAAATTACCCAGTCTGTGGCACTTTGTCATGGCAGCCCTGAAAAACTCATACAACCAGTCACCATCTATCTGTGTGACTCTGGGCACAGCTTCTCTTTACCCTGACTGTAACACACAGATGACAATAACAGTGTCTAACTCAGAGGGCTGTTAGGAGGAGTAATTAAATGAATTAAAATGTGCAAGTGTTTTAAATAGAAGTTGACATAAAGAGAGAGAAATGTGAGTATTTGTTAAATAAAAATTTTAAAAATCAACAACTGCACAAGTTAATTATAGAAATTATTAATGAACTTGCTTGACTCTTGGGCCAGTGTGGTATTAGAGGAGAAATAAGAAATCCTTTAGGAAGTCCAAATGATTACTTATTCCAAATACCATCCACAAATTGTTATAATTAGAGCTATGTTGTTTTCATCGTTTTTCTTTCAATAGTGTGATCTGGCAGTGCCTAGGGCCTTTAGGCTTCTAATAAATTATTAATCTAGGAGTTAATAATTCATGTTAATTGGTGCTATAAGCCACTTTCTCTGGTAAATGTGAGCAAAGGTCAAAACTTTTTAACAGCAAAGGTGAAACCTTTTCTATGTTTTGTTTTTGTTTTTGTTTTTTCCCTATGTTCTATCATAGAAATACTAAGATATGGAAGACAAATTTTAACCAGAGCTTGGAAAGCAAGATAATTCCAAGGGTAAAGGTCTGGACCGCCAGTCCCACTGCCTCTGTAGCCCTGCTGGAAGGAGAAGAGGTCTCCAGGGAACTCAGAGGACTCCAGGCCCACAAGAGCCTTTCCAGGAAGGATAGGGCCACCCAGGTTTGTGAACCTATAGCAAGACAACTTATATAATAATTAAAAGTGTTGACTCGTTGATTTAAAAGGGCTTTGGGGGTTTTTGTTGTTGTTGCTTTCATTTTAGAAAATAAAAGAAGACATTTGAGAGACTAGTTCACCAGTGGAATTTTTCATAAAGAATAAGAATCCTAAATTACAAGGCAGAGACTTGAGAATAGAGAACATTCATTCAGTCTGGGTGATATCCACAGCATTCTAAGCAAATTCCTTCTATCGCTAACTTCTGTGATTTTAATTAATGTATTTATGCTCTACCTTTTTGTTCTCCAAAAGGAATTTAATTTCTAACTGCAGGTGCAGAAGACAAGAAATAAAAAGCTTCTTACCTGGACAAATGTGCATTTACTTTCCAATTTATTGATTCACCTCTTAATTTGTGAAGCAGCCACAGGCGGTCCAGATGCTCTAATGTTCTGGGTATTTTATGTCTTTTTTAGCCTTTATAATTATTTGAAGGGCTCACGTCAAGTCACAGATTGATGCAATGAAATAACTTTTTGTCTTTTGAAAAATAAAATTATTCTTAGTAGCTTTTTTCAGTCCTGATTAAAAGATAGATGTGAAATATGCAGAGAACGATGTCTGAAGTCTTAGGATAAAATATATAAAACCACTCGTTTAAAGAGTTTCAGGGCTAGAAGTCAAATTCTCTAGCTTTTGTTTTTTTAAAGAAAATTTGAATAGCATGTGCTTTTCATTGTACTCCTTTTTGGCCATTTACATTTGGGGAAATATATATTTGGCAACAGGTCCTATTTTTAGGAGTCCTTGAAACTTGCCATTTGAAAATGTTTTCATTTTTGGCACATATGTGTTTTTTAAGCAGAATGAAAACACAAAGCAAAAAAGAAAAATATGTACAAAAAGGAATGATTTTTCCAGCTCCATGCAGCACAATAAGAAAGCAATCATTCAGTTGTGACTTTAAAAATGGATTCTTGCCTGGATTTTCCAATGATTTCCTTCTAAATGAGCGTTTCTCTACAGAACTGAACTAATGTAAAGAGACAGGTTGTTCTAGTGCCAGAACTGAACAAGCAAAAAAAGGATGGAGGTTACGTTTTCATAGGAGAAATTTAGCAAAATAATACCCGCTCTGTTTCCCTGCAGCCTCTGGGGTCAATTCAGAAGGTGCCATATGCCCATTTCATGACTTGAGGCATGTTTTCTCAGCCTGACTTCTGATCACCACTAAACTTCTATTATTTGCAGTCAGTAACAAAGATTCATCCCTGTGTCCATCACGCAACAAGGAGAATCTTTGTTACTTAGTGTAATTAATAGCTGGACTTCACATGGGAAAGTGGGAGAAGGAAGCCCTTTGTGCATAGACTCAGATGGATTCAGAACAGGCTGCAATGGATCCTTTTGACCAGTAAAGATGCCAGAACTCCAACAGAAGAAGAAAGATGGTAAGCAAAGCATTTTCCTTGGGGCTCCAAGTCCTGTAATTGTAGTCCAAGAGAACTCTCGAACTTTTCCCACCAAACCAGATGACCTTGAGGACTTCTCTCTACTTGTACATCCTATATCAGTGTATCTTGTCCTTCCTGCTTCTCCACAACCATATTGTCTTCACCAATCTCTAGTTAGATGTCATTAAAGGATAAACACGAAAAAGAAAAAAGAGAGACCTAATGTTTGACGAGTACTTACCTTAGACTGTGTTGTTCAACCATTCAGCAAGCCTTCAGAGAATATATGGCAGACCCCATTTTCAAAATGACAGAACAGGAAACTGAGGCTTGGAGAGGCTAGTGCTAAGACTAGGCTAGGGAACGCAGGTAGAAATAGCTCACTTTTTGCTGTATCATGACCTTTTCTTTTACTTTCTGAAATCTCACTTTTTAAATCATTTTTGCGACTGCACTTCTTTTTTCTTCCTCCTCCTTCATAAAAAAAAAATGGCTGAACGTATCCCACTTATCCCTGGACTTTTAACTTCCTGTCTGCCATACTGGGGCAAATCCAATCTGATCTCTCTAAGGTTCAGAGAGTTCTTAAATAATAATATTTATCACTTGCAATCAGTGTATCTCTTACTTCTCTTCCCAGAGGTCATTTTGTGACTTCATTTAGCAAATGTATAAAAATTCTAAGATCAATGGGTTTTTCTTCCTTCTGTTTCTGCCCAAAGAGAAAGCAGACGGGTGCTGCCTTTGCCCTCCCTGATTTACAATCTCTCTGATCTTCCATCACATCTTTACAAATATCACCTCATATATCTTTTCCTAGGTTCATTAATCAAATATTCAGGGCATTTTCCACCACCTGTCTCTTTCCTCTTTCCTCTCTCCTCTCTCCGTATGGATTCCCATGGATACTGGCTAGGAATTTCCAATCTTGTTGATTAGGGGTGGTTGGGTCGCATTTCCCTGCCCTGTTCCCTTGCGTAGTGGAACCAGCATCTATCCTGACTGTCTTACCCCCTCAGGAGCCACAACTCCCTGTGGCTTTCCTCTAACAGGAATGTTCTCCATCCTCCCCTTCTCTCACCCCTCCATGCACAGCTCTGTTTCAAAGCCTCCAGCTCCCTCTCCCTTGACCTGTGTTTTCAAGGACCCTTTTCTACTCCCCTCACAGGGCCAGATCCTGTCCTATCTGGCCTAACAATCATCTTAAGGCCCCTAATATTGCCAGTCAATGTTCACAGTACTCTTTATCCAATTTGGAAACTACCCGCCGCCCCCTACATGCTACCTGCTGCATGACAGGCTGCTGAAAAGAACTTTTGAATCTCAGTCCCACCATGAGTTTGCTCTGTCTTGGAATATACACTCACTTCTGCTCTGCCTAAGCTCCTGAAGACATGGGCTCCTGTTAGATTTGATGGCCCTATGTGCAAAATAAATTATAATACTACATGGGGGCATTAAATTCTAGTTCTACAGATACGTAGAAATCAGAATCATACCTTCCAAGTCCATGAAAGTTCCTTACCCACACATGTGCTATTTTTTCTATCAATGGCCCTCTGCTTTTGTGCTGAAAGTTCAGTCCAGCATGATGATCTTTGCAGGCATAGTTTTAATTCCCACCCAAACCACCCCATTTATGGCTGATGTGTTTCTAAGTGTTTAAGTGAGTGAGCATTTCTTTCCTCCCACCTCAAAACCTCCTCCCACTTGACACCACTGCTGTTGCCTTAAGGAAAAACTAAATGCCGATTCCTATGATCATGAGTGGACAAAATAGAGTTGTGATCCTAATCTTCTAGTTATAGAATGTACCAGAAAACTGTGTCAGTATTTGGGTACATGTTGACCGAGAGAGCAAGTTAAACTTAGGAGCACTGAGAATTGAAGCACCAGGTACCCTCAAACCTATCTGTCTATTCCAGCCACCTTGCTACAAGCTCCAAGCTGCTGAGTGTTTTAATATAGACGTTATTATTTAGTTAGAATTGCCTGCAAGATGTTCACCAAGGTGTCTCAGAGGCACTCGAAATGTCACTACCCGAAGCCAACTTCTTTGCTCCCTCTCCAATAGTGAAACTAGGCAGAAATGGGAGTTATCCTGAACATCTATCCTTCCATCATGCCTCACATGTTCCAAGCCATGTCTAATTCTGCTGAATGGATCGCCTAAAGTCACCTTCACCTGTCTGGTCTCTGCCTTCATCTCTTCCTCTTCATTGCAGGACTGCCTATTTACCTGCACCCTGGGATTATTTAAAATCCTTTTCCACCTTTCTGTAGCCTACACCACAAACTTGTGGAGAACTCTGAGTCAGACATATGGATTTAGGGGTGATCAGAGCCTCAGTTCTCTATGTTCCATTTCACTTTCTACCTCAAAATATAGAGTATATTAAAGTCTGATGCAGCTTTCTGGTAGATACCATAAAGGGAAAGTATTAGAATAACAGCAGGAGCTACATTCTGTAGAGTGACATACAAGGTTTTCTAAGGCCTGGCCTCTGCGGAATTTTAATTTACAGCACTACTGAATTGCTTGTGGATCACTAAACCCACCAGCCTTTGCACCTATGCTCCCAGCAGGAAGCACGTTCCCACCCTCACAGTTCCATACAACCCCTCCTCATTATTCATGGAGGAATAACTATTTACACACTAGTTCAGATGTGACAGCCCATGGGATATCTTTCTGACATCAACTGTCTCATCCTTATCCCTATTTTAGTCAGTCCAAGCTACCATAACAAATATCAATGGCTTAAACAACAGGTACTTATTTTCTTACAGTTCTGGAGGCTGCAAGTTTAAGTGTAGGTTCAGGCAGAGTTCAGTTCCCTGTTAAGGTTCTTCCTGGCTCATAAACAGTGAGTTCTCACTGTGGGTCCTCACATGGCCTTTCTTCAGTGGCTGAACAAAGAGAGATCTCTGATATCTCTTCCTCCTTCTATAAGACCACCAATCTTATCAGATTAGGATTCCACCCTTATGATCTCATTAAATCTTAATTACTTCTTAAAAACCCTATCTCTAAACATAGGCACATTGGGAGTCCCAGCTTCAACATATTAATTTTGTTGACTAAACACAATCTAGTTCATAGCTACCTTTACACCAAATTCTCTCATTGAATAAAGCACATTGCCTACACACAGTAGAATGACTTTGACTGACTTGACTACCAGTTTGTTGAGTGTTTTAATATAGAAGTTACTATTTGCAGGATATTTTGCAGTAATTGTACCATGTTTCATTATTATTGTTTGATAAGTAGAAATGCAATATACCTGTATATACTTTAATTTGTACCTTATTAAATTAGCAATAGCTGGCTATTTTTTACCTAAAATTGTCAGTTTCATAGAGCTAAATTCAATATCTACATATGTGTGTAATTTATTTGTATGTATGGATCAACCATACAAATAATCTGTAATTTAACTTTTATTTGCTGCTATGTGCACTATTTGTTCTACAAGACACCTTTAAAAAAAAGGTCAGAGACAACCGGCATGATTATCTAAACATCAAACTACTTTATGAAACTAAGGAAACTTCACCATTGCCATCATTCTGTGAGTCAAAGCAGGAAAAAGAATTGATGGGCTGATAAAGGCCCACTTCACCTGCCTTTGAAAGAATCACACCTCTCCTTTTTAATGCATTACTCAGATCAAGAGACAAAAGTTGTGGAAATGGATGGATGCTGTCAGGTATCATGTGACAAGTTAGATTTTATTTATCTTTAGCTCATAGTTTCCTCTCACAAACAGACTGAAAAAAATGCTAGGGATCATTAAACATCACTGGTGACATGGTATCTAACTATGTCTTCAATGTTTACTAAGACCATTTAAAGTTTAATCTTTAATCTCACATATTACAAATTAAGAAAAATTTGAACCCATATTCCAGGTCATGATTTCTTATGAAGTCAGTCTATAAAATAATCAGATTAATTTGAAGACGCCACCCAGGAAAGATTGATGACTATATTAATACCTCACCTACTTAACTTCATTAACTTATCCAGTGTTGAATTAACTTCCACAAGAGGCTGGAGTTGTTTGTTGAGAAGCAGCAGAAAGAACATACTTAGTTGTTCCCACACCAACCCAGTCTGTGAACCCCAAACAGAGAAGGGAAGTTTTTAGAATACTCCGCCCTCCATCATGGCCATTTTCTAAGGGAAATATTCAAAGTTTGCCTTACCCTTGAATTGAACTCTCCTGTGCATACAAAATGGTCTCTCACAAGGACTAATTAAAAGCTGCCATTCCTTTAAAAGAAAAATGAGTTCATACACACTGAAAGTTAGACATTCATCTACACTAGATCCCACTGGATTAAATTCTACAGCTAAAGAATTAGAAAACCTCTGCATTTTTCAGAGAGTTCAAAAATACTGTTTTACAGCTTTCTGTGCTCGATCCTAGTCTCCTCTCCATGTACAGCTACTGACAAGTCAGTAATAAAAGATTTCTTCTTCACCCCAACTTGGATCTTATTTTTACTCTCCACTCCCTTAAACTTGAAGTTCCAGAACTTTTCTTGCTTTTCAGACTATCTTTGTCTTGATCCAAGTTTCCTTTGTGTTTTTGCTTTTCTTTATTCTCAAATATATAGCCTGCTGGAATATGCAACCATTAACTCCAACATTCTAAATTATTTTCTCTTTTTCTTTATTTTATTGTATTTTACTATTTTTTAAAGCAGGATGTATTGAGAAGATAGAAAACCTCCCACAGTGGGAGGAGACCATAGACGGTTGTCTCTCTTTTTCTTTAGAGACAACCGTGGGTCTCTCCATGTCACCCACACTGGACTCCAAACGCTAGGCTCAAACAATCCTCTTAGCTTCCTGAGTAGCTAGGACTACAGGTGCTTCCATACATTCTGAAGAGGAAGCCAAATAGTGTCCTCCCCACATGGCCAATTTTTTGGTCCTCCTATTGCTCTAGTTTCTTATAAATGATTAACTGATAATGTAAACATGTTTCCAGAAACATATAAACTGTGAAAGATGGTAAAGGAAGCCTTCCCTTCATGCTCCTCCATCTTCCCTCTATCCATCCACCCTATTTTCTAGAGCCTGCTCTCCCAACTACCTCACTTTCCGCCATTTGACTAAGTCAACTTACTATGTGTTGGTTTCTGAAGAATGTGATGCAGGTAATTACCATGCTTCCCCTATACCCACTCACACCACCTCTCCCACACATGCACACATACCTTTCTTTTATGGAATTCATGAAAACATGTAGCAAGTTGATTCTAAAAATTTGTTGTTCCCTCCTATAGACATCTGTTACAAAGCATGGAAGAAACAGCCAAAGAAGCTACCACTCAATATTAATGAAAAAAGATTTTAAATCTTAAGACTATTTCCTATTTCTTTGTTCAATCATCGGAAGAAATTTTATGGTATGATTTTCATTCAATGCAGTTGTCCCCTGAACAACATGGATTTGAATTTCATGGGTCCACTTATTTGCAGACTTTTTAAAATAAAAGTTGCATTACATGTGCTTGCCATTCTTGCTTCCTTCTGCCTCCTCTACCTCTTCCCTCTCTGTCATGCCTGAGACAGCAGAACTAATACTTCCTCTTCCTCTTCCTCCTCAGTCTACTCAACATGAAGACAACAAGGACAAAGATCTTTGATGATCCACTTCCACTTAATGAATAGTAAATATATTTTGTCTTTCTTATGATTTTCTTAATGACATTTTCTTCTCACTATCTTACTTTATCATAAGAATATAGTGTATAATACAGATAGCATGCAGATTATGTGTAAATCAACTGTTTATGTTATCTGCAAGGCTTCTGGTCAACAGTAGACTTTTAGGAGATCAGTTTGTGGAGTGTTAAAAGTTAAACACAGATTTTTTTTTTTTTACTACATTGGGGTTAGCACCCCTAACCCCCATGCTGTTCAAGGGTCAACCGTAATTTCTATGCTGTCCTAAAAATTTGAGAGATACTTAAAATTACTTTAAAAATTTTAATGTATAAAAAATAGGTGGCATTTGTAGGCCATTGTTTTGTTAAACTCTGGTGTGTCCATGTAGCTCCTTGAGCTATAGTCATCATGTTTCCTAGCTTTGGACCCCTCCCCTACCTTGGGGAGGTGAATCTCCTCTCTCTCTCTCTGTCTCTCTCTCTCTCTCTCTCTCTCTCTCTCTCTCATTTACTTTATAAATAAACCATATTTTCCAATCTAAAAAAAGTAGGTGGCATTTGTCTCAGAAAACTTGAACCTGAAAAAGTAGAGTCTACTTGAATTCCAAAAAGATACACATTCCCACCAATGCACTGAAAGGATTCCCTAGAATTTCACTTATTGGTACAGTATATTTCTCAAATTAAACCTGAGGAAGGGAAACAGCCCTTATCTTTGAGAAGTTTATAGGAACCGAAGCACCAGTCTAGAATCATTAGGTCACTTAGAAAAATTAAGCACTTCTAAGTGGTACCCCAAAAAGCAAATCATTTTGAAGAGGTGAAAATTTTATCTCTTTTTTAAGACAGCATCAAATAGCTTAAGTAGATCAAGTTGTTTTGCTCCTGTTATTATTTTTTCTTTCTTTTATACAATTTTTTTCTTATTTTAAAGATGTGAGGTACAATCCAGGGTTAGGTATACAAATGTTCATTATGCAGGTACCCTTGTTGATGAGATGCGCCCCTCCCTCCTCTGGCAGTTTCCCTCAACTGCCAGTCCCACCTCCCCTCCCCTGGCAGTCCCACTACTGCCAATCCCTTTTTTATAGTATTATGATCATTGTTCAAGATCTGCTTATGAGTGAGAACATATGGTAGGTACTCTGTTCTTTGTTTCTGTGATAGATCACTGAGTATGATAGACTAAATCCATCCAAGTTGCTGAGAAGTACATATGTCCTTCTTTATGGCTGCATAATATTCCATTGTGTATATGCACCACATTTTTTTATTCAGTCCAGCTTCAATGGGTAGCATGGTTGATTCCATGTTTTTGCTATTGTGAATAGAACTGCAACAAGCATGCTTGTGCAGGTATCTTTTTTGTAGAATGATTTGCATTCTTCTGGGTATATTCCTAGTAGGGGAATTGCTGGGTCATATGGAAGGTCAATTTCTAGTTCTTTCAGAAATCGTCACACTGTCTTCCAAAGAGGTTGCACTAGTTTGCATTCCCACCAGCAGTGTAGAAACGTTCCACTTTCTCTGCATCTTCACCAGTATCTGTTGTTGTTTGTTTTATTAATGATGGTCATTCTTACTGGAGTTAGGTGGTTTCTCAATGTGGTTTTGATTTGCATTTCTCTGATGACTAGTGAGGCTGAGCAGTTTTTTATATGTCTGTTGGCTGCCCATATATCTTCTTTTGACTACTTTTTAATGGGGCTGTTTTTTTTCTTTCAGCATGTTTGAGTTCTTTGTGGATACTAGATGTTAGGCCTTTGTCAGATATATAGTTGGCAAACATTTTTTCCCATTCTGGGGGCTGTCTCCTTCCCTGCTCTCTTGGTGGTTTCTTTTGCTTTGCAGAAGCTTGTCAGTTTGATGAGGTCTCACTTGTTTATCTTATCTCTTATGGTATGGACACTTGGGGTTTTGATCCGGAATTGGTTGCCAATTCCAATTTCTGTAAGAGTGTCTCTTGCATTTTCAAAGATTCTTATAGTTTGAAGTTTTACATTTAGGTCTTTGATCCATTTAGAGTTAAAATTTGTGTAAGGTGATAGGTAGGGGTCTTGTGTCAATCTTCTGCATATGATCAGCCAGTTTTCCCAGCACCATTTGCTTAATAAGTTCTCCTCTCCCCAGTTGTTGTTGTTGGAGTCTTTGCCAAACATGAGTTGGTTGAGAAATTGAGGCTTTGCTTCTGGAATATCTATCCTATTTCATTAGTCTGTATGCCTGTTCTTGTACCAATGCCAGGCTGTTTTGATTATTGTAGTATGTACAATGAGGAGCTGATACCAATGCTACTGAAAGTATTCCAAGCAATTGAGAAAGATGGAATTCTCCCCAAATCATTTTACAAAGCTAACATCACACTGATACCCAAACCGGGTAAAGGCCCAACAAAATAAGAGAACTACAGGCCAATATCCCTTATGAACATAGATGCAAAAATCCTCAACAAGATTCTAGCAAATTGGATGCAAAAACACATCTCAAAAATCATCCACCATGACCAAGTAGGCTTCATCCCCAGGATACAGGGTTGTTTCAACATCCACAAGACAATAAATATAATTAAATACATCAACAGATGTAAAAACAAGAACCACATGGTTATATCATTAGATGCAGAAAAGGTTTTTGTTAAAATTTAGCATCCTTTCTTGATAAAAACCCTCAAACACCTAGACATAGAAGGAACATACCTCAAAATGGTAAGTACCATCTACAATAAACCAACAGCTAGCATATGACTAAATGGACAGAAACTGGAAAATTTTCCCCTGAAAACTGGAATAAGACAAGGCTGTCCACTCTCACCCCTCTTGTTTAACATTGTGTTGGAAGTCCTAGCTAGAGTAATTAGACAAGAGAAAGAAATCAGGAGTATCCAAGTAGGAAAAGAGGAAGTCAAGTTATACCTCTTTGTTGACGATATGATCCTATACCTCAAAAATCCAAGAAACTCTGTCAAAAACCTGCTTGCACTGATAAAGGACATTGGTAAAATCTTGGGGTACAAAATAAATGTGCAAAAGACAACTGTATTCTTATGCAACAACAAGCAGGCAGAGAACCAAATAAAAAGCACAATCCCATTCACAATAGCCACAAAAAAATGAAATACCTCGGCATCTTCCTAACCACAGAAGTGAAAGACCTTTACAATGAGAACTACAAAATGTTGTTCAAAGACATCCAAGAAGACACAAACAAATGGAAAAATATTCCATGCTCATGGATAGGAAGAATCAACATTGTTAAGATGTCCATCTTACCAAAGGCAATCTACAGATTCAACACAATATCCATTAAATTACCAACATCATTCTTCTCAGACCTGTAAATGACAATGCAGAAATTCATTTGGAAACATAAATGACCATGAATAGCCAAAACAATCCTTAGCAAAAGAAACTATGCTCCTGTTATTAAAAACAATAAAGAAAGGTTAATCTTTCAGTGCTTTAAAGTGTTCTTCCCTTTAAAATATTTGTCTCATAAAGTCTAAGGAGACATAAAACTAGAATGTTATAAAGACATTGCTGGGTAAATTAACAAAATTGGAATATGGACAGTATATTAGAATATTATATTGATGCTAAATTTACCAAAGTTGGTAAGTGTACTATGGCTCTGTAAGAGAATAAACAACAAGGGAGTAGTTAGAGGTAAAGGGCCACTTTTTATGTAACTTACTTGCAAATCTTCAGGAAAAAATAGGTGTATATATTACATATATATGTACATGCATATGCATATGCACATATATGCAATATATACACTTATTTTATATATCTGTAATACATACATATATGTAACATATACACAAATATATTATGTGTTATAATACACATATATATACCACTTTGTATGTATATGTGCACACACACACATACACACACACAGAGTGCCCAAAAAAGTATACACATTTTAAGAAAGGAAAAACTGTATTAAAATTGTAATACTCAGTATATATCAATAACAAAAGATGAATACAAGTCACGTTTGACTTCTTCAATTATAAGAGGTGCTCAAAGTGATTACCACCAGCATCCAGACACTTCTGTTTATGACAAACTAAAAGTAATACAGAGATAATATCCTTTAAAATGTGTATACATTTTTTGGCATCTAGTATATGTATGTCCACAACAGGTGAATCTGGGTAAGGGTATTTATTGTCCCTTTTAATATTTTTGCTATTGCAATTTTTCTGTAATTTTAAATTATTTCTCAACTAAACATTTAAAAAATATATGTTGTATAGTTTGAAATGATGTTTTAAAGAAACATTGGAAAATGTACAGACAGAAGGGAAGAACTAGTGAAAAATTCATTTCAGGAAAATTATTCTTGGCACATCTAGGTGGCTCCTTCCCATCTTCACAGACAGGTCAACATCATAACTTCATGTTGTCCACCAGGTTCCTTCTTATCTTTCCAGTCTTCCTCATCAGTAAACAGCCTTAAGAGGCATTCAGGTTAGTTCCAAAATATCTACAAACAAAAAGTAGGAAAATGAGCACCTCGTGGAAATGGTGCATTGCATTCTCTTGGCCCTGAACACTTTGCTTTATCTGTTCAATGAACCACCACTGAATCAGACTAAGACATTTCAATGCTAAACCCCTAGGCAGGGTTCCTTGAGATGGAAGTGATGAAACTTCAAATTTCTCTTTCAGTGTTATCAAACTTAAGACCCCTTTGAAAGAGACAGCTATATTCCAGAACAAGGTACTAAATAATATTTTATAATATGATAATAATAGTATTATATTCTAAGCCTTTGAAACATATTAATTCATTTAACCTTCCTGCCAAATATTATGATTATTTCGAATTTACAGATGAGAAAACCAAAGATCAGACAAAATAAGTAACTAACCAGAGGTCACACAAATGGTAAGTTGTTGAATTTGAACCCAGGAAATCTGACTACAAAGTCCACATTGTTAATTACCACACTCAACTGCACTGAACTAGGACTCAGACATCAGTCTCTATCTGTTAGCCAGTTGAAAATACTCTAATTATCCTAGTTGACTGACTGGGATGTCACTATAGTTGCAATATTGTCTTTATTTAAAAATCTTATTATCTAAGTTTCATAAAGTAAACCCTTATTGAGAAGTCAAGTTTATTCCATGGCCACTATCAAATTTCTTGGGCCATGTTCAGTATTTGTTCTTTTCAGTAAGGGAGATCACTCATCACAAAGAAGCTGGGAAGACTAAGTAATTGCTTCTCCATAAAATCTTCAACACTTTCCTCATAACCCAAAGTGATCTTTCCTCTCTAAATCCATTGTGAATCATTAAGTAGCATTCAGCTTCTATATCAATAGTGAATGTACCATTTTCTTGGAGATAATCCCTGGGTGATGCAATCTAAGACTTCGTTTATGGATTAGCTAGTACTTCACATAGATTCTAATCAAGATACCCATTTTTCTTTCTCAGGAAGCAGGAAACCCATGGTAGGCTTTCCTGGAATGAGCAACCACTTACCTCATGGACTTTCTTCTCCCAGAAGTCCTACAGCAACAACAGGAATGGTATTGTAGTAGAAGTTATAAAAGTAGTAGTGATAATGGTACCCATGGTACCAGTAATAGTAATAATGGCTAACATTTCATTGAGTATCAGGCACTATTCTAAATACTTTGCATCAAAACGTCCCTGTGATATAAGTACTGTCAGATTCTCATTTTACAGATGAAAAAACTGAGGCACAAAATAAGGAGGATGTGTTGACCATTGGAAAGTCAGATTTTGCAACCACCTTGTATTAGTCTAACTACTGTAATAAACAACCCTACATCTACCCAGCTCAAACTAATGAAGGTCTATGCCCCACTTATATCGCAATCTGATGAGAAATTCGACAGCAGACTTCTACAAGATGATTCAGAAACCCTGATCCCTTCCTCTTAGTGATTCCACCAGCCTCTGGTCCTTGAAGCTCTCCTTGGACTATGCCTGTTAACAAAGAATGAGGAGGCCTGAAATGTGGTCTCTTGTGTGAGCAAGAGAAAAATGAGCATCTTGGTGAACACGCAGCATGCTCTTGGAGAGATCTTAGAAATCTGGGTCAGGTGGGTCAGAGGAGAGAGAACAAGAGAAGAATGCTCATCCCTGACTACCTCTCCAGTGTGACTATCACCTTCCCTCCCTCACCTTGCCCCATGCAGAGAGCCAACATCCTCATATATTGGATTGTAACTTCTTGTATTTTCAAGACCAGGTAATCTTCTGACCCTTCCAGGCCAAGGTCTCCTTCACAACTACACACAAAAACTGGGGTCAAATGAGGACCAGAGGTATGTGAACTTTCTCTGACTCATCTGAGCTTTGGCCTAAAATAAGTAAAGTGCTGACACCTGCCATGGCCATGACCTGGGCAAGGCATTGTTTCAGATGAGGCTGTTCCTGAGTGCTTAGGCAGGGCTCAGCCAGCCTGGGTCTCACTCTCATTCCCACCACACCTTATTTGTTCATTAGGTCACCAAACTTTCATGAAGTGAAACCAGGCATAGCAGGACTTATCTGACTCCAGTTACAAGCAAGCATCCAGGAAGAGCACTGGCACTGAGACAGGTACTTACAGAGGGCTGACTACCTCCCTCCTTACTATTCAGTTATGTCCTGTTTAGTCTGAATTTTATTTGATTCATCAGTCAGACTTTCCTTTTCAATTATGTATAGTAGAGAAATATCTTACCAAACATCAAATCCCAGACATTCACATTTTCATTGGCCCAGAAGACAAACCGTGATGCTGCCTTTAGCATCTCTCTCAATGATCTCAACTTTGCCTATTTTTATAGTTTCAGAGGACATTTATATAGTAATGCCACTATCCAAAGTCATCTTTAATGAAACATCATTAATTCACATTTCTTTAGAGACTTTGCAAGTCAGCATAACTTTTCCTGACCAGCTTGTTTCTCCATGTCTTTAGCTCTACCTGATGTCAAAACTCACCTATGAACTTGGTCAGATTGGGCTTCTTTTATTCCATGAGTGAACAAACTATATCTTTAAACACTAAAAATTTTTTAAGAATATAACTTGTTTTCCCAAGAAAAATACAATGTTTAAAAACCACCTCAGTGTTCGCTGCAAATATATAGCACAAAAATGTTAAAGACCAAATGCAAAAAGAATCTACTCTCTGCCTCTCCCTCTCCTTCTTCCTCTCCCTATTCTTTTTCTCTCTCTCTCATTCCCTCTCTTTCTTTTTCTGCCTACCTCATCTCTATCTATCCTCCTTTTAGAAGCTTTTAAATAAAAATTGAGGGGAAAAAAGCTTCCCAAATAAAGCTATACAAGCAAATCCATTAGGGATAATATCTGTGTAATTCTATATGAAAATTATTATATAAGTATGACCCTACAGAGTTAGAGAAAATAAACAGAAAGGAGCATCTGGTATACGCTATGTACCTGGTAATGGTAACAAATAAAGAAAACATGAGGCTTTTAGTGCAAGGAGTTAAATAAGACCACTGAAAATCGATGTGATAGAGATCATATCAAAATGTAACCATGTTTAAAGTAAACTAGCCCTGCAGTTTAGTAAATAGAGACTAAAACTGGCATACTCCACATAACTGTGCTAAAGTGGAGTGCTGAGGTCTCACATTCATCACAGTACTACTCACAGTAGTGAAAATATGGAACCACTCTAAGTGTCTGTCAAAGGATGAATGAATAAAGAAAAGGTGGTATATATGCACAATGGAATACCATTTAGCCATTAAAAAAAGATAAAATCTTTTTTTATGCAGAACATGGATGGAACTGGGGGTCATTATGAAATAGACCAGGCACACAAAGACAAATACTGCACTTTCTCACTCATATAAGGGAGCTAAAAGGTTTGATCTACATGGAGGTAGAGAATAGATTAATAGATAACAGAGACTGAGAAGGGTGGGAGTTGGTGGTGGAGATGAAGAGAGGTCATTTAGCTGGGTGTGGTGGCTCATGCCTGTAATCCCAGCACTTTGGGAGGCTAAGATGAAAGGATTACCTGAGCCCAGGGATTCAAGACCTAAGCAGCTTGGCGAGACCTCGTCTCTACAATAAATCAAAAAATTCGCTGGGCATGGCAGCGTGTGCCTGTGGTTCCAGCAACTTAGAAGGCTGTGGTGGAAGGACCCCCTGAGCCCAGCCACTGCACTCCAGCCTGGACGACGGAGTGAGACACTGACTCAAAAAAAAAAAAAAGAGAAGTCAGTTAATGGGTAA
Organism: Carlito syrichta; assembly: GCF_000164805.1. Classification (NCBI taxonomy): domain Eukaryota; kingdom Metazoa; phylum Chordata; class Mammalia; order Primates; family Tarsiidae; genus Carlito; species Carlito syrichta. Next base: position 46,679 of record NW_007248836.1, read on the forward strand.
AAAACATATAATTAGATAAAAGGAATGTCTAATATTTGATAGCAAAGTAAAGTGACTATGGTTTACAACAATGTGTTGTACAAATGGGGACCCCTCAAAATTTGAATTTATTCATAAATGCATTTATCCTTAGATGTATTTATTACATGTTTATGTGTATTTATTCTTACATGTTTAAACTTCAGTCACCTTTAAAGTACTCTCTGTTTGATGCAATACAACAATAGAGACACTTTTTCCATTGCCCGAAACAGTTTTGAACTCAATGATTTTGATGCCTTTAGTGCTTCTGCCGTTTTTTGCTTCGCCTCTTCCACATTGGCAGAAACATTTCCCTTGAGGACTTTTTTCATCCGGGAAACAACAACAAAAAAATGTTATTCTGGTCAAGATTTGGTGAATAGGGGGTGGGATATAGGAGTCATGCTGTTTTGGGTCAAAAACTGCTGAACACTCAGCGTGGTGTGGGCAGGTGCACTCATAAATCTCCCATCGTGAAACGAGCAAGCATGTTGAAAGAATCTCCAAAAAAAATTCACTGAAGCCAAAGGCACCCTCTCACAACAACACTAGCCGGTACGCTGATTTCAATGGGTACCTAGAACACTTACCTAGTGGGAGAAGCCTGTACTACAGGGGCCTGCCCTCCAAAGATAATTCTGGTTTCTGAGATGTGTATCAGGGAGTCCTTCCTCATATATTTCAAAATCGCTGGAAGGGTGGACTTGAAGTATTCCTGACACCTAGAAATGATAAATATTTGAGGTGATGAATATTCTGAATACCCTGACTTGATCATTATATATTCTATGCATGTAACCAAATATCACATGTACCCCATAAATATGTACAAATATAATGTATCAATTAAAAAAATGAGGTGCCATGTTATATACTGGGTTTGCAGGGATAGATCAGATGATATCCTAGAGGAGGCCATCAGAATAAGGGATCTTCAACAAGGTGGTAAATGATGACAGAAATGTGGAAGGATAAGGGAAGGCAGAGAAGGCAGGACTTCAGTCTTCAGTGATGTTTTGGAGATATGAAGGGGATCTGCCCTATGTAAGAGGAAAACAGTCAATCTAAGGTGCAAGCAGAATGGAAGGCAAGAAAAAACAATGAGCAGAATGATGTCAAGATGTCTTGGGGGCGGGGGCGCATATGGACAGACCAAAGGCCAGGGAGAAAATGTGAAAGAGCCTGTCCTGACATAACCCATAGGGCACACAAGAGGCAAGGAACAGGGGAACTTGACCTACAGACTGTTCAGGACCAAGTTCTGATTAACCAAGGTCAACTGTCTCTGGGAGAGCAGAAGTAACAGGAATCTAGAAGAAATCTTCTGCATCACATTAAAGTTTTATAGCCAGGCAGGAAAATACCATGGAAGAAGGAAGGAAGGAAAGAAGGAAGGAAGGAAGGAAGGAAGGAAGGAAGGAAGGAAGGAAGGAAGGAAGGAAGGAAGGAAGGTCTGAAAAATAAACGGTACATAGAATTCCATGGGCCAAGTCATGAAAAAAGAAAATTCAAGAGTAACTCAAGATTTTAAAAAAGTAAAATACATGTCATAACATGGTCAGAAATAATGCCTGTCTGATGATTAAAAAACATTCTGGGGCAGCCCCTTCGGATGGCCTCCTGTGGGACCTTTTCTGTTCTCTCAGTCAATCCTGCTTTCAAAAAAAAAAATCTGCATTCAAAACATTTTAGAAATTATAAAAAGCTATCAAATGAAATTTAAATCACTTATAATTCTATTAACTAGAATCTTTCTTTTTTGTAGTAAATATACTTAAATTAGAAAATAGCATAAACAGTGTATTCTATGTCTGTTTTCACTTAACTTAGTATTAGAATACCTCCCAGTAATTTAGTTTTCTTTGAAAATGTGACTTTTTATAACTGTGAAAATTGTCCTTGATGAGGACATTAGAAATTGGCTTAAGCACCCCCTTATTGCTGGAAATGTACCATTAATAATTTATTGAGATTATAAATAACAGAAGGATGAACATCTAAAAGGTGCCACTTGGTCTTTGGTATTCCGTCACAATGGCATGAACGTGGGCTCCTCCTCAACCACTATGTGAATGTAGATTGAGAAAATATGTCAAGAAAACAGTCCTGACTGTCTAAGGAAAATATTATAGAGCCTACTTTCAGTTAACCTTGATAACAGGGAGAAAAAACAAAAGAGGTGAAAACAGGCCCTGTTTTATGTACTTTTTGGCCTGAAAATACATAGGAACCGTTCCAGGGAATTCCTAAACATCGTGGGTGGCTTTGAAGGGCTATTTTTACGATAACTAATTTTATTAACTTTTTTGTACCAATCAGAAGTTTGGCCAATGAATCCTTTGGCCTCCCTCTCCCCTTTCTAGTCTCTATTAAAACATATATTCCTTTTTATGTGTCACAAATATGGGAGGGAGAAATATACAAGGAATGGAAATTTAACTAGTTTTGTCTGGGCTCTGCAAGTTGTTCATAAAATTGCCAAGCCAAGAGGAAAAACACAAACACTGCTGGGGAGACACCAGAATTTCCAGCCTGGAGAGACGCTGTAATTATGGCAGAGGCATGCAAGCAGTGGGAGGGCAGTGAAGATGCCAGTCACTGGGTCAAGTGAACAGGTGGCGGTGGGTGATCCAGAAACCTGAGCCAGCAGTCAGTGGCTTACAGGGGGGATGAGATATTTTGTTCACCGTTGAGCAATCTTGCTAGTGGGGTGTAGCTCCTTGGAGGCAAGGATTTGAACCTTCCGTGAGAAATGTAATCTAATCTTTAAGGAATAACATTTACCAGGGCCTCATGAAGTCTTCAGTGAATTGCTGAACGTCATTAAAGGCTGGTGACCTGCACTGGTTGCTGATTGTAAAGCAAGTGGATCTGATCTACAGAAAGTGGATCCTATGGATCTCTCAGAAATAGCTCAGATTCTTTAGAGAAGCAGTCCCCAACCTTTTTGGCACCAGGGACTGGTTTCGTGGAAGACAATTTTTCCAGGAGGTTGTGTGGAGGGAGGCATCAGGCATTAGATTCTCATAAGGAACATGCAACCTAGACCCCTCACAGGTGCAGTTCACAATAGGGTTCCCGATTCTAATAGAATCCAATGCCACCCCTGATCTGGTGAAGATCTGCAGCCCTGCTACTCACCTCCTACTGGCTGGCCTGGCTCCTAACAGAGCCTTGTTAAAAATACTCCACAGGACTAGCTCTCATTGCTTGCCTCTAAGACCAGGAGGCTCTGTGAGCAAAGGACAGACACAGGTTTACAATCGCCCTGTCCGTGAGAAACTGCGTTTTCCTGAGATCCAGATGTTTCTCCAGATCACACATTGTCCTCCCAACCGGAAGTTCGAGAGAACTCCAGGAGAAGTAAGAAAGGGAGATTAAAATGTCTAGCAAAGCAGTGAGTCACCAAGTGGTTCTTCCTCTTGTTGCTCTTTCTCTCCCAATGTCAGTAAGGGCCACTGCAGGATAGAAGAACACCCACTGGGGCCCAAGGGGAGAGAGCGTCCTGGCAGAGTGAGTAGGCTCTTATGCTGGGCCGGGGAAGAGAAGGGCGGTGCAACTCACAGGCTCAAGTAGCAGCCTGCTCTTGGCAGGAGCTGCTGCTAATTTTCTTTGGCTGGCTCTGACTACCTGTCTGAAAGCACTGCAATGCAGGAAGGAAATTTTTCAAGAGATTAAACTATTATTGTTTCCTGTGTGGCTGTCTTCGGTGGTGTATGAGAAAAAGCTTTAAGGGCACTTGAAAAGAGATTTGTCTGAATAGCAGGGTTGTTGTGATTCCTCCCCCCCCTCCAGTCGGGATTTGGCCAATTTCCTCAGGAAAGTGGTTGATTAGGACCCATGGATTTATCCGTGGCCTAAATATAAGATGTCATAAAGGTGATTAATGGTGAGCTCACCATCAGAGGGAGTTAAGAGTTTATAAAAGCTATTTTTAACAGTTTGGAAGGGGGAAAAACTCATTTGTCATGTTGCCAACATGTTTCAATAGTTAAAAACCTCTTTGTGGGCCCTGATAAGTCATGCTACTCACTGTTAAAGGTCGTTGTATTTTCTGATTTTACAAGTTTGTTTGAAAAAATTGATTCAGTGTGTTTTGCTGTTTATATAAAAACAAATAGGGGAAGGAAAAGAAAACGCATTTCCACCATGATTAGTGATTGCTGCTCATGGTGACACTTATGCACAATAACCTTGTTTCTTTTTTCCACCCTGCCTTGGAACAGAGAAAAGTGGCCTTTCTGTTTATACTCCTACCATATAAATAGCAACTGATGGGGTGTCTGGAGACAGTTTTCAAAGCACAAGGAAACCTAGCCTGGGATTTCCAAATCAGGGGAAATTGGAGTCGTTCAGAAAGTGGAAGATGACCCTGGTGTGGCTCAGTCCCATCGCATCTCTCAGAGATGCTCCTCAATGTCCCTTTATTCCAATGACAATACCATAAACAAAACACTCTTTTTAAAAATTGCATCTTCTCCCCAGTCACAAATCAACCACCCTTATTTAAAGGAGCATATCTGATCAGCCTCTTTTATACATTTTTTTTTTATTTTAAAGATGTGGAGTATAATTCAGGATTAGTTATGTAAGTGGACATTGTACAGGTAAACTTTGGTGATCAGCCTCTTTTTAAAGCGGAATTGCATATACAGTATCTACCAAATTCTCTGAAACTGAAATTTACCATTGACAGAATAATGCATGACACACTAATGAATATCTACTAAATAAAAAAGGTTGTCATTGTCGGGTAGATAGTTGGATATTTTGTGATAGTGAAAATATGAAGTCATGGGTCTATTCTCCAATGCATAGGGTATAGAGTGGGATGTGGGGAAGAGTAAATTATTGAAAAATAATCAATAGCTATCAAAAATTTTGAGTTACTGGCAAAATTAGATAAAATGCTTTCTATGATTCTTGCAGAACTTTGGAAGACAATTCCAATCAACATGATGTAGTACAGAGTATTTCTTAATTCCTTCGTTTATTTAGCAAACGGTTATAGGACACTCTAATTTGCCTGAAATGCTAACTATTACTCCATGGGAGGGAGACAAATATGACTAAGACTTCAGTGAGCATCACAGGGAAACTGACAGATAAAGAAGTTTCTTAAAACTGAGATAAGAGATATGATAATATGTATATATGAACTCCCTTTCTGGGGTTGAGAAAGGGGCAAAAATTTTTCCCCTAGAGGGGCAGAAGTATGGATAATAAGAATAATAAGAACCATAATAGCTAACTAGAAGCTGTAGGAATGGCTGTTTCTCATATCCCCTTAGCCTGAGCTTACTCCAACACCCACACCTAGCTGCAAAGGAGGCTGGAAAAATGAAGCTGAGCAGCCATTGCCCCGCTAAGTTATGAAGTTTCTTTTAGAAAAAGAAAGGGAGAACAACTGTTAGGGAACAGGAAGCAGTTTCTGCACATGTCATTTTATGTAGGGGTCTAAAAGAACCATAACATCAAAAATCATCAATGAGCACAGCAGTTTCTGTTGCTTTAGCAAAGCCTAAGGCAGTATGCTACAGGGTCTACAACAAAGGATAAAGTGTTTTATCATTATTTTGCATCAAAATTGTAACTGCATTTCATTATTTGCAATATGTAGATATTTATAATAAAATGCAATATTTTCACATTAAAATAGGTAGCAATAAAAGCTGTAGAGGATTTATTCAAAAAATAGTAGAGAATTTAAGAGCAAGAAGGGCAAAGGAGATGAAACAAGTTTAAGTCATCAGACTCATGGAAAGACAGTAAAAGCAAGAATGACCACCCTGAATTAGAGTTGGCTGCTACAATAGGCTGCTTCCTCTGCCATTTGTGAGCTCTTTCAGAGTAAGATTGTAGGTTATTTGTCTTTGTGTCCCCACTGCCCAGTAGAATCCATTTCCTGGCACTTATTGGCCTTTGATTAATGTTGAAGAGAGGGAAAGAACACTTCATTTGAGTTTTTAAGTAATGAGTCAGATCCACTAAGGGCTATCACTGAAGGGCCACTTGACCTTGATCTCACACAACTTTTGAATTTCCACGTTTAAGACACAGATGTGACATATATAGATGACACACATGGTTGAAAGATGATGATATTCATCATACAACTTTAATTTTGTGTTGTGTTACCAGACCAAACCACCTGTGGTACACAATGAATTCATTTCTATAAACTGTATAAATATATTGTGTTCAACAAATGCATACTGAATTAAAGAGCTTGTGTTTAGTTTAAAAAGAATGTAAGCTTAGATGTTCCAGAATACTTAAAATACTATTTTAACATTTCTTCCTCCT
>NW_007248836.1:53025-154673 GCF_000164805.1 Carlito syrichta
GCCTATGTGTACCCTTAGTTCTAAAATCAGTATCTTGTAGACAACATATAGTTGGATCTTAGTATTTTTTCTTTCTACAATCATTTCGCCAACCTATGCCTTTTGGATTTGAGAATGTAATTTATACACAGTTAATTTATTTATAGGCAGTTAACTACTTCTGCCTATGAGTTAGCTCCTCCTCCTCCTCCTCCTCCTCCTCCTCCTCCTCCTCCTCCTCCTCTCTCCTCCTCTTCTTCTTCTTCTTCTTCTTCTTCTTCTTCTTCTTCTTCTTCTTCTGTTTGTCTTTTTTGGTTTTTTGGGTTTTTTGAGTCAGAGTCTCACTCTGTTACCCAGGCTGAAGTACAAGGGCACGTTCATGGCCACCAAAGCCTTGATCTGCTAGGCTCAGGCAATCCTTCCACCTCAGCTTTCCAAGTAACTGAAACTACAGGCATACGCCACCATTCCCCGTTAATTTTTTTATTTATTGTAGAGATGAGGTCTCACCAAATTGCCCAGGCTAGTCTCAAACCCATGGGCTCAGGCAATCCTCTCACTTCAGCCTCCTGAAGTGCTAGGATTATAGACATAAGCCACCATGTCTAGCCTTTCTTCTCTTTTTATTTGGTATTTTTATTGTTGTTTCTTTATACTTAGGGTCTCAAAAAGCTTGAAGTAGGCTGGGCTTCTCTCAACCTCTTTAGAGTTCTAGAAAGGATATTCTAAGGTTGCTCAAGCTCAACCCTGCTCTTAAGTGTAAGTGCCCTGAAAGCCTTCTCTTCTTTTGTCCCATTTAGATTTGGTAGTTGAACTTCCCCCAGTTTCCTAGGGCAAAGTGATTGGCTTCTGACAACTTCTGGTCTTTTCCATCTTTCATAAACTAAGGCTCAATACTCTCGCTGGGTCTGGGCCCTCAGAATACCCAGGCTAAGACCCTAGCTTCCAGCTGAGTCAATCACTCATGGGAAGCAAGTAAACAAGGAAAGAATGTTTAGACAGACACAGTCCCCAGCCTCATCTCCAGCCTCAGTCCCTCTCCTGGGCCTCTGATTCATATCACAACCTGTTGGGAGTCGACACTTGGGTATCTCAACCTGAGGCACCTCAACCTCAGTCATTCAAATCAATGGTTATCATCTCACTACAGATTGACTCATCTTTCAGGTTCCCAGGGTCAGTTAGAAGCACTACCTTCTTCCTTGTTGCTCAAGCTAAACACCTGAGATCACCCACTGTCGCATCTGACCACCCCCAAGTCTTGTCTATTCCATCTCCTAAATTCTTCTTAAATCTACACACTGATATCACCTTGTCCAGGAAGCTCTGATCCCTTTTCTGGACAATAACTTTCTAACTGGCCTCTCTGTATCCATTCTTTCTCCTGAATTACCTATTCTTCCCTCTATAGCCAGAAGTTCTTAAACATCTTTTTCTTCATTTATTCAACAAATATTGACAAAGTAGCTAGCATAAGCCAAGCACAATGCCAAGCACAAAGTATTTAGTGGTAAGCAGAAGAGTCCTGGCTTTTTTCCTCATGAAGCATATAATATCAGATTATGTCATCTCCATGCTTAGCATCTGTGGCTGACAGACTATATAGCCCCTAAAAATGTCCAGCAGAGGTGAGGGATAGATACAAGCTAGGTGATGCAGGTAGCCTCCAAAAACTGAAATATTCAAGAAAATAAAACATTTTTTTAAAAAAGGAAAAAGCAAGAAAGAGAATCCCATAGTGATTCTGAAAGCACACAGCTCTGCCAACACCTTAGACAATTGAGAACCAATTTGGACATCTAATCTCCAGAACTGTTTTGCAGCCACTAAGTATGTGGTAACTTATTACAGCAGTCATAGAAAACTGATATCATAGTTTCATAGTATTCATAGTGGCAAAACAATACAATATTCTTCCGTGGCTTCCCAGTAGCCTTGGGATAAAGCCCAAAATCCTTAGCAAGGACAAGAAGGCTCTTGTGGACTGTCCTGCCAGTCACAGCCTCACGCAGTCACTATTCCTTCCTCTGCCCACTGCCACCAACCGAACTTCTTTCAGCTCTCAAGGAGGCTCTTCCGCTCTGAGTCTGGAACCAACTTTTCCTGCCTCCTAGACCCCTCCTCTCCTCCTCTTCTGTTTTATCTGACACACTCAAATTCCCAACTTCAATTTTCAAATTAAAGGCTATTTTCTCAAAGAGATTTTACCAGAACCTCTCCGTCTGTTCATGTTAGAAGCTCCCATGCTCCCTCTACTTTCCTGTTCACACTTGTTCCCATATGTTTTAATGGCTCTAATCCCCACTTAACTGTACAAGGGAGGACCCCAAAAAACCCCAGAATTATCTTTTTGGAGGATAAGCCCCTTCTAGTAGGCTTCTCCCTCTGGGTGAATGTTTTAAAAACCCATTAGCATCAGTGTACCAGCTAGCATTAGTGATTTCTTTGGGGGGGGGATTCTTTCAACACATTTTCACTTTTCATGATGGGTGATTTATGAGCACACTTGCCTACACTGCGCTGAATATTCAAAAATTTTTGACCAAAAGCATAATGATCTCCATGCCCCACCCTCCCTATTCACTCGATCCTTCCTCAAGTGACGATTTTTTTTGCTTCCCTGGATGAAAAAATGTCTTCAAAGGGAAACATTTTGCTGATATGAAAGAGATGAAACAAAAATTGCAGCACTAAAAGGCATCCCAAATGACAAGTTCAAAACTGAGCTATGGCAAGGCATCTCAATTTTGAGATTTTGAACAATGGCAAAAGCATATCGATAAGTGTATTGCATCAAACTTAGAGTACTTTGAAGGTGCCTGAAGTTTAAACATGTAAAAATACACAATTTTTTTATAAATAAATTCCAAATTTGGGGGGGTCCTCTCTTGTAAACTGGAGGGCAGAGTCTAGAGATCTCTTACTCACCAATGTACCTGCAACTGTTAGCATGGTGGTTGACAATACAAAGTTTCAAAGTGAATGAATGCATGAATGAATAAGGGACAAAAGGTAAATTTCTCTTTCACCTGAAGAGTAGTTTATACTGTGTACATCTGGCCACTTGTAACATTCAAACAACTGCTTTTTTGTCCAAAATAGTTTTGACATCCTAAATTCTGATTCCTTTACTTAAACATAAGGAAAAAAGTTCCATTGTTATGCATCTTCTTACATCTTACAAATTGCAGACCATTGAATTTTTATCTGGTGACACTCTTTTGCCTTCTAGGATCACAGACAAGGTGTCAACTATACCTGCTTACCCTGTGTTCATTCATTACAAGTGGAACACCAGTCACCATACATACAATACAAACCAGTGACAGTATGATATGATCAATAATAGGCAGTATCGAAAGTAGCCATTACACCTCAGAAGCACTTCATTCCTCTAGGAAGAGGGGCATTCCAACTTCCCATGGCCAAGCTTTCAAGTGAATCATTTCCACTGTGCTCTTGAGAAGTGTATACAAAGAAGTGGACCCCTCTTTTGTGTCCATTCAGTACCTCCTCCTATGGGGACCTGCACCTTCTTTCTGAGGAGTCTTCTCCCTTCTACCACTCTATCTGTGAATATGAAGTGATGCCCTTCCGCGACCACATTTTAAACCAATCATAATTGCTCTCTGAAAACTTTGAAACTGAGAGAGTCTACTCTTTCCCATTTCTTTCAATGTGCACCAAAGAAGCTAAGAGAAGAACTCATCCAGTTCAGAAGGAAGTGAGAGAGAGAGGAGTCAACCAAGGTGAAGGAGGAGATTATGTCTGAGGGTCATTTTTGAGGCCCAGTTCCAATTTCATTCTTGGGTTCCATGAGACAGCCCAACATCTATTTAACACATTCTCCCTTTTTGCCTAAACTAGTTTAAGTTGTGTTTTCAACTGTAAGTAACTGGTCAACCTTTGCAAATGCTTGTAAACCATTGTAAGCACAGTTTAGTGCATCTGTGGCCATATAGAAGTCGGCACCATGTGCAAAGTAAACCAAAATTAGCACACTCTAGCTCAGAGAAGGATGGACGACCATCCATTTATCCAACGGTATAGAACTTAATACATGCATGGCCATCCTGCAAGGTATTACAGGATGCTACTCTGTTCAATAAAACATCAGTTCAACATAAGAAATCTTTGCCAATGCCTTTCGAATCTTTCCTGGCAACTAAAAACAATTCAAGAAGGGTTTGTTCACAACTCACCACAAAACTTAAAATCTTTTCTCCTCTTCCTCAGAAGACTACATGCACAGCAGCCAGACAACAAACAGCATTTCTCACCTCTATCAAAACCTCCCCCACCCCTCAAGCCACCTAGGACGATCCATTGTCACTCATTCTTTTAACCAACATGTATTGGGTATTCACTGTATTCCTGGCATTCCAAAAATAAGGATAACTGAAGAAGAGGTCAAGCAAATTCTCCATTCTTGAGAAGCTTAAATTTTAGCAGTGGAGAAACAGGTGTTAAATCTCCCAATTTTCTTGACCAATTGTATCATCTTCTAAAATAAATTCTGTACAACAAAGGTTTGTGTGCTGACTTGGAATATGCAGAATTCTTCCAGGTGAAAATGTTGCCATGAATCCTTTTAAGTGAGAAAAAAAATTGCAAATACCCATTATTGAGCTATTTTTCATGTCATCAACTCTAGACATAAAAATTAGACGTTGATATAGAATTTACAATAACAATATGCTATATATTGGATATTTGTATATATATGTGCATGTTTATATGTATGTGTGTGTGTGTGTGTGTGTGTGTGCACCAAATAAATGACACAGTTTCTATGTGAGACTATGTGACATAGAATTTCAGAAAAGGAGAGCTCTCAACTGAGTAAAAAAAAAAAATGTTTTTGAAAGAGGTAGCCTTGGAAGATGAGTATGATTTGGGTTTATAACACTGTAAGTAGGAAGAACCTTATGAGCAAACACAGAGAAACAAAAAAATGGGGGAAGGCCAGACCATGTGGCTGTCCTGGAGGACCTGTGCAGACAAGGCTGGAGGCAGACAAGGCTATATGACTGACATGGACCTCACCGGGAGAGGTCATTTTTTGAATAGTACCTAAATGAGTTCATACCATGTCCTCAGAGCAACAGTTGACTGCTGAAAGTTGTGGGAAAATAGAAGAGGATGGGGTCACTGAAACTCAGAACTGGAAGGTAAATAAAGGTCATGGAATCTTCCCATCCTGCTAACTCTTTACTTTATGGATAAAGCAAGAGACAGAGTGGCGATTATAGCCCCAGACTCCTGATAGTTCTTGCTGCTCCCTTTCCCATGATTTTTGAGATTACATTATTGTCTTAATAAAATATTAAATTAATGCATGGGTAGAAAGGAAGATGATTGGGGAGGGGAAGAGGTGGCTACTAGAAATGTATTTCAGCTGCCTAAGCTATATCAAAGTATGATGTGACAATGCCCTGAAAGTCCAGTGTTAGGGATAGAGAGGTCAGATCACCATCATAATAACAATACATTATGTATGTAAATGTGTATGCGTGTGTATAATGCACACATATAAATTGAGTTGATGTCAAGACAAGATGGAGAAAAGAGACTTTCAGGCTTGAAACCTAGTCAGCCAGTTCCTATTGCAGAGGAAGTCCTCAGGAACAGTCATTAAAGGAAGGAATGAAGATAAGGTGAGAAGAGAGATGGTAGCACCAATTCTCCTTCTTCTGTATCCCATTTCTTTGTTATTTACTATCAAGGAAAACTCGATGTAATTTTGAATAACCAAGTTTTTATCACTTGCCACACACATCTGGATATGACTGTGGTAACCTAAGACCCAGAATTCCATGCTTTCCTGTGACTTAGTATATCTAAATATAATGTGACAATCCACACAATGGATTTCAATGGATATAATGGGAAAATAGCAGTATTGAGAGTAGGTTGGTCCTGAGTGCCATAGTCACAAGGCCTCTAAGATGCACAGAGTCACAAAGGGAAGCATGTTAGGGCCCAAGGCTTTATACTCCTGACTCGAAAGTCAAACTTACCTCTTGAGTCATATTCCCACAAGTCTAGACGCACGCATAGCTAGAGCAACACAGAATTTAGCCATCCCCAGAAGACAAAAATCTGAGGGCAGAGTCACTCCCTAGATGTGTAGATCCCAAGGCAAAACACTGCCTATATTCCCCTTCACTGCGCACCCCCCATCACCACCACCTCACTTCTTATATCGATGTATCCCAAAGACAAATTTAACATCAGTGGTACCTCTGAAGGAGAAAAAATGTCACAAGTGGAAGAGGTGGAATGAAGAAAAAGTTGGAACAGAGATGATAGCTCATGGAGTCATAACTGAGCCTACAATTATTTTTCACATTAGCTGGGGCACCATGTGTATCTGGAGTTATAATCCATCTACCAGCAATAACATGGGGCTTTCCCTCTCCTTCCCCCAGACAATAACAACCAATTACACCTATTAACTAAGACAAAAAGATCTATCTCAGACCTGCAGCTAGTTTGGGTAAGTCCGTACTTTCCAAATTATCAGTCTGGTCGCATTATAATGGATTAAGTGCAGATTTCAGCTCATTGGTAAACCCAACACTTCATAGAGTCATTTGAAACAGAAAAATAAAGGAAGTAAGTGTTGGGATAGAAAAAAATTCACAAAAACTCAAGAGGGACACACATTTATTAAATGAATTGCACAGGAAAATGATGGAAAAGGAGGAGAGAGGAAGGACATGTCCCTACATGCAAAATGTCTAAAAGAGGCCTGGACCAAGACCCTCAAACCTAAAATAGCTCTCTATTCCTTGGATTCTGTGGTCATTCCACAGAAGTTAACTTTTCTTGCTCAGTGTTTATAACTGAACTCCAGTGTGAAATATTGAAAAGAAAACGACTACAGAGGACCTATTTAGACCTTTCTGGTAAGAGCCAAGTTGGAGGAGAGAGGGGAAGGGGCTGTTTATCTTGACAGAGGATTTCCTTACCAGAACATGGAAAACATTCTCTTTGTCAAATATGGTTAATAGTCACCGGCAACACAAAGAGTAGTTTCAGTAGCTTAACATCAACATGGGGTGACTGAGAGAGCTGACTGTGCCCTAGCAGATGGAACATGTGCTCACTCACGGCCACGTCTTGTACAGAGACAGTGTTGTTGCTGAGTGCGTAGGAAAAATATCGTGATCTAATACACTTTCCGCCAAGGAAAATGTTGTCACTTACTGAGTAGGTAATGTAGACATATCCAACCAAAAATGAGGCAAGCAGCAATATTAACACATGCTCAAAATGCCTTGAAAGACCCGGGTTGCCTTTTCAAATAGGAAGAACAGAGGATGTGCTCACCATACAACTTCCCCTAATCTGAGGGGAATGACTAACTTTTTGTAGTATTCCAACTGACTCCCCTCGCTAAGCTCTGTGGGTATTTCCCCCAGAGACAGGGGGCCTCTGAACAGAGCATCTGTGATGAAAACAGTGTGGAATAATGGAAAAATATTAGATTTTAGACTTGATTTCATAGGTTCTAGCACTGAGTCGGCCTCTAACTAGAGGGTTTCCTAAAACAATTCAGAGTTTCTCTGGGCCACGATTTTCTAAGAACTTATTAAATCCAACATGTAAAACTATTGTTACACAGTTAGAAATCCCTTTAAAGGTCATCTGTATTCAAGACAAAACCTGGATTAACCCATTAGTTTCAAGCCAAATATTCAAGACCAAGATTTTATTTTGTTTTCAGAAGCATTTGATATTTTTATTTCATTCTTCATTTTTCAGAATTAGCTCAAGGAACATTTACATGTGGTTCATTTTATTTGCCCTTTTCTTCGTCTACGTCTTCTAAGGCACAGTTTTCTGTAGCTTTCTCTATATAACCCAATTTTTTTAAAAAGTAAAATAAATAAAAATTATTTTTGTTTTTGAATTTTTTGACATTCTAATTACCTAAAATGTTCTTCTCCTATACCAGAGGTTAAATAAATAAATAAATATAAAAAGTCATTACTATTTATTGTTTCAGAATTACGCAAATTTGTGGAAGGGGTTTATACATTGTCTTCTGCAATAAAAATAAGAATATTGTGATGGGTGGTTATTTGTATGCTTATTTCTCTCAGAAGCTGAGAATTATGAACTCATTTTGAGTTTTGTAATTCAAATAACACAAGCTGGAAGCAGTAAACCTTAAAACCAGACTAAGTACTTGGCATCGTGATGGTCCTAAAAGAGTTTGTACCTCATTAGGTAGATTGCAAATATGGTCAACATACTTCCCATAAAGAGGTAGAGTCTATTTTTTTGTTTCTTTAAACTATCCAAGTGTTTGCTTTCATAAATAGAAGGCAGTAGAAATGATATTTGACCAACTCTCCAGAGGTCTTATAGCTTCTGCATGCTGCTTTAAGAATCCTGCCACCACCTGAATGAGCCCCTGCTAGCCTATTGGAAGACAAGAGATCTTTGACACAGTCATCCCATCACCTCAGCCTCTAACCAACTAACGACCAGTCACGTGAATGAAGCTATCTGGGATCAGCTGGCATTTACTGACCTACCAAATGACCACAGATTCATAAATGAGACCAGCCAAGAACAGCCAAGTCTGAATCAGACCAATGGGGAATCATGATCTCAATGAACAGTTGTTGTTTGAAGCCATTAAATTAGGGGATTATTTGTTATGCAGCAAATGCTAACTGGTATGATAGTTTGTTTTTAACAAAGGTTAGTATAGACTTATTCTGTATTATGTTTTAGACTATAGAAAATAAGTAGCGTGTTCTCAGTAACCCCCTTCTCACTGTTTTTCCTTCATTCTCACCACACAGTATTCTCTTTTTCCAAATGTTGCTGTCTTCTGCCACCCCCAGTCTTCCTGTCTCAAGGGGAAACTACTTAGCAAAACCAATTTGAGCAAATATATAAATAGGAAGAATGTTTTTGGATGCATTATCTTATGAAATTTCTTATGATTTTTACAACTTGTGAAGTGATAAATATCAATATGTGAAGTTGACATCTATTTATGTTTTCTTACAGGTAAGAAAACTACAACTCAGAAGGAACAAGCTAGTCCATGGTCACTAAACTAGTAAGTGTTCTCTCAACTCCAAATTTTGCACGTGCCCCTATCACCCACTCCAACCTCAAGTTACTTTTCATCCAAGGTATTTGCATTTCATAAAAAGAATTTGCATTCCCAGGGGAGACGCTCTTTGACATTGGTCCACTGAAAATTCATGCATCCGTAGTACATTACAGAAAACATTTTAAAGAGGCCATTTTTGACATTCTTCAAATTACAATTTACATTTTTCAAATGTAAAAAAAGAAAAAGTGCAGGCTCCTCCTTTGCCAGAAACCCACAGAAAAGAATTTATTTAAGCAGTGTGTCCTTTAGTTACACACTCTGAAAATAACTGTGCTCTACTGTTTGATTGAAGGCATTTCTTTGAGGAGCATGATTGCCTTCCCTTAATGAGTGTTAGCCTAAGCCTGTGGTTTCCAAAGTATGGTCCCAAGACCAGCAGCATCAGTTCCACCCGGAAACTTGTTGAAACCACAGATTCTAAGGTTCCACTTCAGACCTGCTGAATCAAAACTCTGGAAGTGAGGCTAAGCTATTTGTGTTTTAACAAGCACTCTGACTCCTTGGAATGCGTGCTCAAAAGTAAGAACACCACGCCTAGGCCATGGCAATTGCTCAATTCGCCAACTTCCTAGAGTTGGGATCATGAAACTCCAGTCTGTGGGCCAAGTACAGCCAGCCATCTGATTTTATAAATAAAGTTTTATTAGAACTCCGTTAGTGTCCAAATTATGTATGACTGCTTCTGCTTCACAAGGACACAGTTGAGTAATTGAGGTCAAGACAATATGACCCACAAAGCCAAAAATATTTACAATCTGGCTCTTTACAGAGAGAGTTCATCAGCCCTTGTCCTGGAGGCTGACTTCACTAAGGTGTAATGGATAAAATATAGCTTTTAGATTAGGACGATATGAAGTCTAATACCAATACCACCATTTACAAACAGGGCTACCCATGAGAAGATTTTTATCTGCTCTAAGTAAGACTACATTTATTACTCCTTTATATGATGCAGACAGTAAACATGTACAATTGTGGAAAGTATTAAATGAGATCATGTATACAAAGGACTTAACAAAGCACGTGGTACAGACTTAATAAATGGCTTTGCTCTCATCTCTATAAATAAGCAGAAATTTCTGCCTCCTTAAAGCATCCTGTGAACAACTGGAAAGCTGTGTGTCTGGAGGAGACAATGTGATAACCTACCCAGATACACTTCAATAATGAACTGGTTGTCCAAGCTGTAGGTAGTAGTGTCCACATCAACCTTCAGCTCACAATATCTGCAGGAATGGCCTCAAGGTCTTCAGTCATGCCCTTCCTGACTGACAAAAAGGCCTAGTCATCTCAGTTCCAATCAGGATAACTTTGAGGGACATTCTAGTTCTAGAGTCCCACTGAGGGGTTGACTAAGGCTGTAACTGACCTCTGTCCTGGTCACTCCTGCCTCAATCCCAAGGATTCTCTTTAGTGAACATCCTGCATGCCAAAGTCTGTCTTCTTAGGAAACCCAACTATGGCATCCCCAGACTTGGAGAAGGTGTCCAGAACTGTCTGACATAAAATACTGTGGTATTCCTATGGCTATAATCCTCAAAAGACAGAGGTCTAAGCAAATGGGAAGAAGGATTTTTTTATTTCCACTGTCTTTGGTGGTCCGAGGTAGAATTCCTTGGTGATGTTAGTTGCAGTACAGAAAACCTGAGTTCCCTGGTGCCCTGAGTACAGAGATATTCAAACTCATCTTTATAGCTTAGTGCCCTGGGCAGCTACCCAGCTGGCTTATCCAACTCTGATTCCAGAAGCTTTTTCAAGTCTTGCTAGATATAAAATGGGGCATCATGTCCAACCCAAGGAATGTGTCCAACCCAAGGAATGCATCATGTTGTTCCAAAGGAGAAGCAGTAATTAGGGTAGATGATTGATGAAGACTCTTTGACACAGAACACAGGTTTAGCCTTAGATGGGACTACCACACTAATGTCTGCCTGTGTAAATCTTGCTCTAGCAGATAGTCTCCATTGTAAAGGAGAGGAAGAAGAAGAAAAAAGAAGAAGGAAGAGAAGAGGAGGAAAAGAGGAGGAGAAGGAAGAAGGGGAGGAGAAAGAGGAAGGAAAGAGGAATGGGGAAAAGGAGGGTGAGAAGAAGAAATGGAAGGAGAGAGGGAGAGGAAGAGGAAGGGAGAGGAGGAGCAAGGGAGAGGGGAAGGAGGGATGGAAGGGAGGGAGGGAGGCATTGGGGAGGGAAGGTGGGAAAGAGAAAATGGAAAGGTGAGAGAGAAGGAAAGAATAAGGGAGAAGAAAAAAGCAGAGCTTTTATTGACAATGATCACATTATTCAAATGCCCATCAACAACAGTTAGTGGGAGTATAAACTAGTACAACCTCTATGGAAAGTGATTTGGAGATTTCTCAAACAACTAAAAGTAGAGCTACCATCTGATCCAGCAATCCCACTGTTAGGTATCTACCCAAGAGAATAGAGATCATTATATGAAAAAGACATCTGCACCTGCATGTTCATCATAGCACAATTCACAATTGCAAAGATGTGGAGCCAACCTAAATGCCCATCAACCAATCAATGGATAATGAAAATGTGGTATATATACACTATGGAATTATATTCAGCTGTCACAGAGAATGAAATATTGTCTTTTGCAGCAACTTGGATGGAATTGGAGAACATCATCAAGCGAACTAACTCAGGAACAGAAAACCAAACACCACATGTTCTCACTTACAAGTGGGAGCTAAACTAAGGACATGCAAAGACATAGAGAATAGTATAATGGACACTGGAGACTAAGAAGGAGGAAAGGGGAAGGGGTGGAGGGACCAAAAAAATTATCTGTTGGGTGCAGTGTGCACAGGTAGGGATGATGGGTACTCCTAAAACCCAGAACAAAAACTATGTGCACCCTCCAAAGATATTGAAATTTAAAAAAAAAAACAGCATGTGAAACTTCAAGTGAATGTGTACACTTAGGATACATTCATGTCCACTTTTCTGTTATATATCAATTAAGAGTGCTAAAAAGAAGAGCCCTCATGGGCTGTTTTGCCCAAGATGAACAAGTAAAAGTAGAGGCTTATGGAAATCAATTTTGAAATTAGACCACTAAGATAATTCATAAAGGAAAAAAATGAAAAATGCTTCAAAAACATCTAATTAAAGCCTGGTAACTTTGTCTACAAAGAAACACACTATTGGTATCATTAGAAGTAAAATTTTATTCCAGACCCTTTCAATATGCACATTTGCAAAAAGTTGGCTTATTTTTCCAAAGGTCTTAGTAAATGCCCCCACTGTTTACTAAAGAGCCAGTCTTGAAGAGCAAGGGAAAGTTTACAAGCTGCTAATGAGGGCTTAGCACCTTGGGAGGGACAAATGGCTCCACTCTGCAGCTCTACAGAGGGAAATGGGCCTCTGTGCTTGGCAGGTGCCAGCCAGGAAGCACAATCCTGCATTGATCACTAGGGAGCTCAGGGTAGAAGGAGGTCTAGATCAATTATCACTCCATAGACTCAGTGCAAGGGACATGCTAAGCTTCATGCCTCTGGGATCTCCAAAAACCAAGGCAAATAGCAAGAAAGCAACACACTCACAGTGGTAACTGCTAGATTCTGACCGCCTTACATCACTTTTCTCTTTGACTTAAGAGAAAATCTCCCTTCAGGGAAATTAAGAGGAAGGGACACAAGGAAGACTCAGTCTCATTTATCTGCTTGTTTCATTCATTCGTCTAACAAATATTTTACTGAGTACCAACGTTGCATCAGACACTCTTATAGAGACTGTATTTGCAACATTGAGCAAGATCTTCCAAGTCCCTGCCCATGTGGAGTTGGTATTCTGGTGGATGAAACAGAAGCACCAATAGTCACATGAGTACTTAGTATCATGTCCAGTAATAATGTATGAGGGCAGACCCAAAATAACACAAAACTCATTTATTAAAAATTGTATTTATTTTTTGCTTGTTTAAATTTCAGTCACCTATAAAGTACTCTCCCTCCATTTGTTGCAACCCACCTATCAAGATGATTTTACTACTGCTCAAAACAGTTTTTGAACATGTCCATTTTGATGCCTTTTAGTGCTTCTGTCATTTTTTGTTTTGCCTCTTCCGTATCAGCAAAACGTTTCCCTTTGAGGGCTTTTCTCATCTGGGAAAACAAAAAAATAGTCGCTCAGGGTGAGATCAGGTGAATAGGGAGGGAGGGGCATGGAGATCCTGCTGTTTTGGGTCGAAAACTGCTCAATACTCAGTGCAGTGTGGGGAGGTGTGCTTGTAAATCATCCATCATGAAATGGGCAAATGCATTAAAAGAATCTCAAAAACAAAATCACTGAAGCCAAACACAGCCTCTCACACCAATGCCAGCTCATACACTGATGCCAATGGGTTCCTAGAACACTTACCCAGGGGAATGACCATCCTCCAAAAAGATAATTCTGGGCTTTGGGGTCTCCCTCTCATATAGGAGAAAGATCTAGATGGGAGCTGTTGCTTAACAAAAGGTAATCTATAAATCTCTCCCTAAGGATGGGACATTTGCCTTGCAAGACACAGTCATAAATTTCTATTTTTTTCTTAAGTTATTGGAAGGTTTCAAGCAATGGAATGATATAATCTGATTGTGTTTGTGAAGGATCACCCTAGCTGCCATGTAGATGCATTCTAGGGAGGCAAGAGTAGAAGTTGAGAGCTGTGGAAAAAAAGTGAAGTGATGGTGAAGATAAGGGAAGTACATACGGATCTGCAATGTTTTGGGGGCCAAAGCAATAAGATCACTAACAGTTTGAGAAGAAGTTTAGAGGGAGAGAAAAGAATCAGGATGACCCTACTTTTTGGCTTGAGTCAAAGTGGTTGGTGGTGCCATCTACTAGAGCATTCCTGTCTCCCCATTCCCAAGATCAAGAGACCTTTTTACCAATAAGATTTCCTCTGTCTCTATTGTCTACAGAAGACAGAATTGGCTTGAGCATGTTCCTAGGTAGAGAGAGATGGCAGCCTCATTATTTTATTTTGGCCTTTGTAGGCTATAACTTTGGGAGCACACAATTCATACATAAATTCAAAGTACCTTATTTATCTCTATTTTTTCCCATTTGATTGAAATCCTGGGCAGTGGGTTCTACAAAGATGATGAATTTGGCTAGAACTTTGTCACATTCATTCAAGACTAATATGGTGTTATCTAGTACAAGAAATAGATGAGAAATCATTTCTGTAGGCCTGGAGTTCAGACATGGCTCAAAGGAAGCATGTGAGATATAAGGAAATCATTGGAACACAAACATTAGACAGTCTTGTGCTGAACTAGAAAATGTCATAATTCTCCCAAAATGTAGCATTTATAGGCATGGCAAGGAGTAAGCAATTAACTTGGGCACACAGTGGTTGTGTTTGCAAAGGTGAGTTCTCTTAGCACTATTCAAGAGCATTGAACTTTAGCTAAGCAATCAATCACCTAAGGAGAAACTTCCAGTCAACAAATATTTATTGAGGCACTTCTGTCTTCCAAGTACCATGGAGGGTACAGTGAGGAGCAAAATAAATCTGCTCACTTCCCCTGATGAACTGGTGGTCAAAAGGGAAAGGCAACATTTGGGAAGGTGATTATAAATAATGAAACATTTGCAAAGGAGGAGTACAAGATGCTATGAGAGTGCATTACCAGAAGACCAATCTGGTACAGGGAGTTATATTGAGACAGGATAGATATCAACAAGGCAAAGAGAAAACAGACACTGCAAACAAAGCAAACAACAACCAAGATCAAAAGGGAAGGAGTGTGGTATGCTTCAGGAACTCTAAGGAATGGGGCATAAAAAGAAGGATACTTGGGATAGATTGATGGCAGAAGAGGTCAGTAGGGGCCAAATGAGGTTGTTAGGACCTTATAAGCACTGCTCATTGTTTATTCTAAAGGCAGTAGGAAGCCACTAAGTGGTTATAAGTAGAGGAATCAAGGGCTGGGTTTTTAAAGATCACTCTGGCAGCAGGGTGGGAAGGGATGGCCAAGGACAAGAATGTTCATGGCAAGAGAGGGAAGAGGCTTGATGGGGCAGGGGCAGTGGATGCGGAGCCATAAGGGCTGCTTTGGAAGCAGCATCGGTGAGACTAGGTAATGGATGGGTGTGAGCCATGTGCTGGGCTGAGCAGAGGTCGGAGCTGTAGTGGGCAAGGAGATGGCAGAGTCAGCTGGGATTCTTGGGCTTCTGGTCAGAGCATTTTACTAACATGGAAAACTCCAGAAGTTTCCATGATTCTCTCCACTCAGTTCCAGTTTCCATCCTAGGTAATAAGAATATATTCTAGAAGAAAATCTAGAATGAAAGTCAAAGAAACCAAAAGAGCAGAGTTCATCCAAGAGCCTTATAGATATAGAAAGTAAGAGAGAAGGGAAAACATGGTAACCACCAAATATAATTAAGACCCTTCCACACAAAATGAGAGGAATTAACAGCATGAGGGACTCAGTAGAGAGAAAAGAAGCAATTGTAGCAACTGCCTGGCCTGGAACTTCCTGATGGCTGGAAGTTTCAATGTTATTCTAGTCAGGGACCCGCAAAGGTAAGGCCAATGCCAGTATATAAAAAGTATCAGTCACGTGGAGCTGGAAAAAGGTTTCCCCTCCATCAAATAGAGTCTTGTTCTATACACTGCAAGGCCAAATATGGAAGCCAGAACACCACAATTGTACTACCTTTTGCCTATTCTTGGATAGTAATGAAAATACCAGTGATTGGTCCTTAGGTGCAAAAGTTTTGCAAAAAGGAGAGTGTCCCGGGAATCTTAGTATAAACATATAGGCTTCCTGTTTAATGCCTGAAGTGTAAGACATCTAATATCTTCTGCTCACCATACCTCTTAACTCTGTGAGAATGGCGTTATTGTCCAGGACTGCAGATATGCTCGGGAGAGCTGGCAAGGTGTTGAAATGTGCCATCCATAAGATTCCACAAAACTATTTACCAGGAAGATTTGTGAAAAATGTTACAGATGATATATTACATCTAGAATGAAACTCTTTGTCCCACAAGTATGTTTCCTCACTGCTTGGGAGAATCTCCCAGATGGAGAGAAAGTGGGAATAAATCCATTTATCCCAGGAGGTCATATTGCTTAATGATGCATCCAGTACCCCAATCACTCAAGCCAGGCAAGCAATGGCAAGTTCTCAAAGGAAAGGTGGGAGCATCTGAATAATAAGAATATTTTTTTGCAAAGACACTAGGGATAAAAATGCAATGAAATAAAACTCTACAATATTAATTGAAAGTTTTTCCTTGCATTTTTTTGTACCCATGGCAATTATCCCTGGTCTTCCCTAACTCAGAGTCAGTAATAGACAATCATGGAGTCTGGGAGGGACCCAACAGCAGAATAATGAGTGAAAAAAGAAGACTTTTTGAAGATGACTTTGACTATGTCTTTCCCCATTCAGAATCTACAGGCTTTGCCTTTCCAGAGACCAAGCTTTTGAGCATAAATAGCGCACATCCCAAATGTTTCAGTATATAAAGCCTCGTTAGTTTGTGTCGATGGATCCCAAGTAGAGAAATCAAGTTCACCACGCACCTCGGTTCTGAGCTCCTTAGTACCAGCATCAGTCTGTGCAAAGCTCCTCTCTGGTTTTCTTTTTCCTTTTGATCCATGCTCCTCGCTCTATTCCCCAGAATCCTGTAGGTAATCCACTCTGAAGTATTTGCTCATCCCTGAATATATGTGTATGTGAAACAATGCAGAGCCATTACATGTGTGTATTTAACTAATAATCAATTATTGTTGTTAGTAATAATAATAAATTATTTATCCACATTGTCATGTGTATGTCTATGTTGTAGCTGTACACACACACACACACAGACACACACACACACACACACACACAAGAGCATGGCATAAAATTCATACAACAAAAAGGAGACAATAAAAATGAACTAGACTGCCCTGCCTCAGGTAAGAGAAAGCTTCTTTGTGCACCAGGAGAAGGGAAGAAGATAGTCTAAGGGGAGTTAAGACTTCAATGGGAGTCCTGAGAGGAAAGTTTCTGGTTCTGATTCCCAGACCATGACTTGAAGGTTCCCAAGGGAACCCCAGGTAGACCCAAGGAAGGCGAGAGGCTCTTTTCTAGATATGAAATTTATTAAAAAGGAAGACCTTAAAGTTTTCTCACACTTAATTCAGTACAGCAATTGGAGAAATGTCCACAGGGGATGCCTGGACAGACTCCCAGACCCTCTGAGCCCCATTGTCCCAGAACAACAGAGACCTGCTGGGGCTTTGCCCTCACTGCTGAGCATGGAGCAGAGCTGGTGCCTGGGCTAGCCTTGCAGGTTGGGTGGGAAGATGTGGCATCAAAAACTTGTCAATGACCCTTGCCCAACAATCTCATGCCCATGATGTCTTGGCTCTCCATAGCCCCAGGATAAGGATGAAACCACAGGGAAAGGGGGAGAGACCCTGAATTAATAGAAACTTAGTTTCTTTTGGTTTTTTTTTTTTTTTTAGAAACTTAATTTCTAACCTTCAGCAGAATGAAGACTCTGAGTAGAAATTAGGTAATTACAAAAATATTTTTTAAAAGATCAACTTTTTTTTTGTAACTGCTATACACCTCCTTCCTTCCCCAGGATTGTAGTTTTCTTTCCTTTTATTTGAAACTTCAAAAACATCCTAAATTTTGAACAGTTCTGGTCTTAGTAATTTCTAATAAATATCTTCTGTATCCTATAAAATGTAGGTTTCAAGGAAGCAGGTTTGCAAGTTAAAAGATAATCACTCTTAGCCAGGCTCAGTGGCTCAGCCTGTAATCCCGCACTTTGGGAGGCTGAGGTGAGTGGATTGCCTGAGCCTGCAAGTTCGAGACCCACCTGGGCAACTTGGCAGACCTCATCTCAACAATAAATCAAAAAATTAGCCAGGCGTGGTAGCGCACTCCTGTAGTTCCAGCTACTTGGAAGGCTGAGGCGGAAGGATCGCCGGAGCCCAGCAGGGCGAGGCTGCAGTGTCTGGGAGCATGCCACTGCACTCCAGTCTGGGCGACAGAGTGAGACTCCAACTCAAAAAAATAATAATAATAATCACTCTTACTCTCCAAAGTGAAGAAGCTATGCTAATCAGGCTTCTTCAGAGAAACAGAACAAATAGAATCATACAGATATACAAGAAAGGATTTAATATGGAGATTATCTCATGCAGTTGTGGAGACTGAGAAGCCCCACGAGCTACTGTCTGTGAGCTGGAGATCTAGGAAAGCCAGGAGAATCCAGCAGGCTGGTATTCAAAGGCAGGAGAAGATGGATGTCCCAGCTCAAGAAGAGAGAGCAAATTCACCCTTGCTCCATCTTTTTGTTCTATTCATCAGATTGAATGATGCCCACCCGCAGTGGGGAGAGTGGTCTGTACTCAGCTAACTGATACAAATGCTAATCTCCTTCAGAAACACCCTCATAGACATATCCAGAAATAATGTTTTATCAGCTATCTGGATATCCCTTAGCCCACTCAAATGGACACATAAAATTATCCATCACAGAAGTCTTTGGAGTTTGTCTGCTAATAAAAGCAGTAAGACGGAGACACATCATTTGTTGTTCTGTGTGTTCTATCACCAAGCCCGTTTTAGTTGGGGCAGGAACCCCATTTCGAAGCTCCTCTGTCAGAACAACAAGAGCCAAATGCAAACAAAATTCAGCATCAATTGCTGACCTTCTCACTTGAGAGCCCGAGTCAGACTGAAGTGAGGATCACAGTTCAAGGGGTTTTGCCTTATAGTTTACATGTTTCTATCAATAACTTACAATGTATATAGTCTGCTCTTTAATATATACATTCATTGCTTATAAAGATTATAACATTTCCTTGGATTTTTAAAAAGGAAACCTCTAATCTGTAAGTGAAATGTAAATATCTAGATCTAATAGATAAGGATAACAGAAGGATGTATAGTATAATTTTTATTTTGTAATCCAAAAGAAACTATTATGAAGTAAATATCAACTAAAAGTCAAAAGAAAGAAGAAGAATTCCTATGTTCATGGATCATTATTATTTTCTTTGACCATATCATCAGGGTATAAAAAGATTTATGGGCGTCTAATGTCTACTGTGAAGAAAAACATTGGCAAGTTCTTAAGTTATATCTTTTACTCTTCCATTCTGTCATTGTCACTGTCATTAACTTTTTACCAAATTCTTCAATATCATCTCCTTAAATTAGAGAAAATAAACATAAGAAAGAACATTTGAAAATTAAAATCAAAGTCCGTCTTATGCATTTAGTGAATAGTTTTGTGGAATTCATTATTCCCAGGAGGGAGGAGATGTGAGGTCATTCACAGATGACAAAATCATAAAGGATTATTGAGAAAGGCTTTTGTCCAGACAGTCTTTGTCCCACGGTTGATATCATAGCGTCCAAGAAGACAAACCTTGGCCATCACCCACAGCAACAATTTCATTACATGTTATTCTGAGAGAGTTGGATCTAAATAAAGGTCCAGTAGACGCTGTATGGTTTTCACATTACAGATCAGTTGTCATGGATCATTCCGCATAGTTAGAGTCACCTTGGGTCAGTCATCAGGAAAGATATTTCTGGAGCATCACAGATCAAGTCAGCATCACCTAAAAGAAACATGTTTTCATGTTTTTTCAAGACATTCCTCCCACAGCCAACCAATCTTATATGCTTCCCCTGAAGTGTCTTCCAACCAGGAGTAAATACTCTCCAGAAATAGCCCATCCTACCTATCCCAGCTTCCAAAGCTCCCTGTTTCTTTTCTTTCCTACTTTCAGTCACTGCACTGGAAAATTCAGACCCTTTTGTAGACCATGAAAGAGAGTTTTTCCACCTTTTCTCCCAGGTGGCATTTACATTAGGCAAAAATCATGACAAATGGTCATTCACATCCAACTCCAGCACAGACCACAGCAAACAATGGGGGGTCACCAGTGACTTTTGTAGAGGGTCCCTAATTTTCAGACTTGCTTTTTGATCATTCTTTTGTTTTTTGAGCTCATATCAAAATTCTTTCTGAATGACCATGAAATCTGCCCATATAGTTTATATCCATAATGTAGTGAGGGATAATTGTCCACATTGTCAGTGAAATTAATAGCTTTGACACCAGCAAGCTCCAAGCATACTCAGTAGCTCACTGCACCTCAGGTAATGAATGAGATGCCTTATTTTTATTTACTAGTCTTTATTCTAGTCAACAAATATCTTTTATAAAGAAATGCTTCTAAAACTAATATTTACTTGTTCTTCCAGAAATACTTCAATTGGCTTTGTGAAATCAATGGTTCCCTTGATAATTGATAAAAAAGAGTGTCTCTTTTCCCTGTCTTGGCAATATCTTGCTTTAAATAACAGGACAGATAATTCTTTCACAAATATGAAAAACAGATTTTCGGAAACAAGCTTATTTTATTAAGCCATGTTATTTAATTTTATCTGACATTTGCAAGTCATTTTTGCTAGTAAGCACTCTACATTAATACCTTGAGTTCACATAGAGTTTAACAATATGAATTTCCTATCAGAAAAAAGCACAATATATGTTTGGCAGAAGCCAAGTTCAGAAAGAATTAACAGTTATCAAATCCCAAAGGGAAAACAAATTCTCTTTTCTCCTCTCTTGCCAGCTGTCAAGCATCCAATCTGCGCTTTTGAAATTCTGCCTGTTATCCTGGATTCAGGAGTGAGAGAACTGGTGACAGCATATTCATGCCCAAACATATTAAGTCCAGACATTCACAGGCAGTCAATTGTCACCAAGGTAGAAAAAAATGTATCAACTTAGAATAAATTTCATATTTTATCTAAAATGTACCACAGAGAATAAGTTCTTTTTATATGCTTAAAATTAAAACAAGTGGATTTCTGAAAAGTTTGATGTTAGATAAAAACTTACTTTTTCACATTTTAAAATATACAAAATAAGGTTCAGAGTTTTAAAATACAGAAATTGAGTAGTTATACACATAGCAAATATTGAACCATCACAGATTGAAGGAAAAGAGTATTCTTCCTTGCTATAACTCATGAGAAAATATGCTTTAAGTGGATCTTCAAATCTCCACTATTTTCCTGGGTCTTCAGAAACACTGTTTAATCTGCACAGAGTGATGTTAACCTAGAAAACTCCCACTCAACCATACAAACTCAACCCAAATATCATCGCCTCTCCATATCCAGCTTTTCCTGTTCTGTGATCCCTGAAGAAAAAAATGGCCACGCTTTTCCATGAACCCCAACACAAAGTTGTTGTACTCCTTTTTCTCCTGACACCTCCACATTCTTCCTTCATAGCCCCATGAACAAGGACAGATTGTTGTTGTCATTGCTTAGAACTGTATCTTTCACTGAACCCTGTACTCTGTGAGGGAGGGCATGCTTAATGCAGCTTAAGGGTTCAGTGTCTACATCACACCACTTTGGTGCTAGGTAAACACTTGTGAGATGAATGAACAAACAAGTACAGGAATTAAATAATTTTAAATGGTATTTTGAATGTATAAAAGCTTGTCATAGATATCCTATAAATTGGCCTCTATGGATAACTCA
Organism: Carlito syrichta; assembly: GCF_000164805.1. Taxonomy (NCBI): domain Eukaryota; kingdom Metazoa; phylum Chordata; class Mammalia; order Primates; family Tarsiidae; genus Carlito; species Carlito syrichta. Next base: position 74,680 of record NW_007248836.1, read on the forward strand.
GAAACATTTCCAGATAGGAGTTTCCTTCTATCTCCTGGTGTCAATACATGCAATATTTTTAGTTTGGTTGTTCTGAATAAATCCCTGAGCTCTCTGATTTCAGAAAGGAGGATCAACAGACTTTCAAGACCCTCATGTGCTCATCAATTCACCTCAGGGTAACTCGACAACAGACTGGATGGAGCCCAGAACACCCCACTTAACAATGTCTGAATTAGCAGAGTTTTTATTCTTTTTACTTATTTTTACTTTTTTTTCAATTGATAACAGATTTATTTAATATTCACTTGTCAGACAAACAGTTGATAATCTTGAGGGGAAAATACATCAAAGGAATATATACAGTTATAAAAGTTCTTATTACACATCTAGCATGGAAGATACGTTTTATTACTTTTTACATATTTTAAAAGACATTCAAATGAAGATAAATAGATTCAAACTGGTTGATAAACTGCTCTGATGCTTGAGGTTCTTCATTTTATTTTTTGTAATAAGAAAATCCAAAATTATTAATGTTGAATTTCTCATGGTACATTCATCTAAAAAAAGTAATAAAAAAAAAACTTGTAAAAGAAGGTTATTGATTGGTTAATTTAGGTGTTTTATAGTGGCTTATCAGTAATTGACTGCTGGGGATATCTGTGAGAGAAGGAAAATAATTTGGAGAAAATTCATCCTGCTATTTAAATCTGGTTTTAAGAAAAAGGCAAAGGAAAACAAACAAACAAAATAGTTGCCAAGTTACCAGGACAGAGTTTTTAAACTGCTGCCCCAGGCTGATAACACTAGGGATTATGCTACCAGAAGGACTATGTAGTTTACAGAGCAGAAACACCTCTGGATCTGAAAGAAAGAATAAAGTTGCCAATTAAAGGTATGTGTGTCATGCAAACAGCAAGCACTAGAGAAATGCAAAGAAGAGTTCAAAGTCAAGGGCCAACACATCCTCACAAGTGGGCCATATGGTTCCCGTGTCATGTGCTCATGCTGATGGAAGCGCTCACCTACAGTCTTTAGTGAACTATTCAGACAGATGGTGGAGCATGCCCCAGCTTTTAGAGTTTCCCTGAATAGGAGCTTAGAGTACTATCATCAATTCTCAATCTTCACAACCCTCAAGGAACACAAGAAGCCTTGGGATATCAAAGGGCTGACAGGCGGTTGTAAGGCAGAGTAGCAAATCAGTAGTAGTAGACAAAACCAGTCAAGAAAAACAATGTTTTTCTTCAGGTTTGAGTCATAGAAAATTAAAGGCCATTTCAAGCTACATCATATATTGATGGAATCGCAGCCAACATGGTGACGGAGGCCTCAATGTTTTCAATAGATGAAAAAAAGAGGAAGCCAAAGTGGAAATAAATTACCAGCAGATCTCACAAGGGGTGGGAAATTGGAAAATTTCTCTGATGAATATTAGATGGCAGACAGGAAAGGTATTTTTCCTTTTGCATATTTTAGTTTGCAAATTAGAAGCCTAAAAGCTTGATAACCTAGAGTCCGTATTCTACCTGTGGATCTTCAACCTACAAAAGGGTTTTTACATTATCCAAGCTTCTGGAATCTTCTTAATGTAACCACCATAGCTTGTAGAGGATGAAGTCACAGATTGGCTTGAACTGAAACAACCCCAGGAAGATATGATGTAAGGCGGGCACGAGTCAATTAAAACTCTTGATGTCCAGGGGGCCCTTATTTATGAAGGTTCTTATACCCTTCCTTCCAGGGCAGTCAAGAATACAACTGAAGCACAATATTCCTCTGATATTCTTTGAACAACTATGTGACAAACTTTATCTACAGAATTTACCTCAATAAAACTTAAGAATCCTTAATTCAGCTGAATTAAAGATTTGTTATTCTTTCTTCTGACTTTCTATTTCTATAATTAGTCAAATTTTGCTGTCAATCTGTTTCCATTTATTCAGATAGCTGTGGCGTTCTGCAGTGTTTACCTTTAACAATACCTACTGCCAGCCGGGCTCGGTGGCTCAGCCTGTAATCCCGCGCCTTTGGGAGGCTGAGGTGAGTGGATGCCGAGCCCACGGGTTCGAGACCCACCTGGGCAGCGAGACCTCATCTCTACAATAAATAAAAAAAAAATCAGCCGGGCGTGGTAGCGCATGCTATAATTCCGGCTACTCGGAAAGCTGAGGCGGAAGGATCGCCGGAGCCCAGCAGGCGAGGTTGCGGTGGCCAGGAGCGGCCACTGCACTCCAGTTTGGGCGACAGAGTGAGACTCCAACTCAAAAATAAATAAATAAATAAATACCTACTGCCACTTCCTAACAGCAAATCCAGATTTTGAAAATCTGAAGAGTTGGTGGTATCCGTAGAAATACTCAACAAGGCAAGTACAAACAGATGTTTATAGTTGCTTTTATTAATTGTACATTATCCCATGGTTTATCCAATGTGCAGAACAAGGAACTGATATCATGTAAGATATTAATTTTTGTTTTCCTGGATTCTGTAATTTATAATCATTCTTAACAAACTCTCCAAGAGAAAAAAAAAGCAGTCAATCTTCTACCTTCTACAAAATAAACATTCCTTTGTACATATATTTGGGATGGCAGAAAGCAAATAAGGTTGAATACAACTTACATTAGATACTCCTCATGATGACAGCATTCTCAGATAGATATATGTTAAGAGTTCTTGTTTTGGATCTGTCACCTTAGGTATACTCTTCAAAAGTTTATTTCTAGTATTTCAGTCATTCCTGTTAATATTTTGTTTACTTTTCACACATGAATACACAGCTGGCAAGCTTTACAGGAATGTGTGCCTAAAGCTAATTCTACCACAAAATTTTCCATTTTCCTCCAATTGTGTGACTTTTTTCTAAAGCCTACACTTTTTGTCCCAGGTGTTAGCATTTGGATGTTAGCATTTTCCACTCAGTTTTATAAATTAATACCACAATTCTAGAAATAAGCAAACAATTGTACAAACACTGCCTTTCAGTCAAAAAAAGCAAAGCAGTCACAGTAGAAGGGTCTAGTCAAATGTGACACAGAACACGCAGCTCATTCGGCAGCTGACATCCAAAGTCAGCCTTAGAATCATCCATATCTCCAAGTGTGAGCAAATTTAAGTTCAGAGACTATCAGTGCTTCCTGGTGACAGTAGGACACAGTGACCCAGATCTCTGTGCCTTTTCTGTGCCGAAGCCACTCTATTTTCAGTTCCTCACGAAAACCATGAGCCCTCAAATTCCAGCTTTCACACAGCAGTTTCCTCAGCCTAGAATATCCTCTCCCCACCCATCTTCTCTAGTTCCCTTCTGGTATGTTACTGTTCTACAGTTCTCAGCTTAAATGTGACCTTCCACAAACCTCCAGATCAGACTCTATATCCTCCAGAGTCACTCTGCCCTCAAGGTTCAGCAATACTCCTCACGTTTGTCACGATACTTGCTGACTGCCTTCCTTAAAGGACCATCAGCTCTATACGAACAATCTGGAAACCTCTCTCCTCTGTTCAGTCCCAGATATCTCACTCTCTCAATAATGATTTTGTTTGGTGTAAAAAAATTAATGCAGCCTGATAGTACTAAATTATTGTTCAATGTACATATGTATATATATGGGGGGGAGGAGAGATAGAGGGTAAGGGAGAGGGAAAGGGAGAGGGAAAGGGAGGAAAGACAGAACACAAGAGTTCACTAGCTCTCTCTGCTAGAATCAGGATGAAGTAATGCCATTGAGACAGGGAGGTACATGCTACCCCAGTGGGATGAGTCTTTCTTCTTACAGATAGGTCTCCAAAGTCAAGCAGAAAAAGCCAAGTCATACTTTGGCCAGACATTTCCAATATTTTGATGTTCATCTATTTCTTCATACCAGGAGAGATCTGGTCACTATGTGTAGTGGTACCGATGTTTTTTAATCTTCTATGTTGGCCACTTGCTCTCCCAAAGCCCAGGAAACAATCATATCTTCAGCGGGGAACTGGGAACTTGATTCCAATGTAAAGCAGAAAGCCAGTTTCCGAAAGGAGAACAAAAGAAGTCCTGTTGTTTTCACTATGAGAGAAGGAGATGGATAAATATATACAAGTATATATACACAAACACATACACCTCAAGGACCCCACATGCTTGATTTCCAAGGACCCCACATGCTTGATACCAAGGACCCCACATGCTTGATTTCCAGCAATCACCAGTGACACCACCTGCAGCTCCCAGATACACAGAGAAAACAATCAAAATCACAGGCAAAGAATTACATGGACTTTATCTTAAACAAAAAACAAAAACCACTTGGGAAATAATTAGTTTTGGCCAAGTGAGAAATAAAGCAGGGGAAGGGTGAGAAAAGAAATATAATCTTGCTTCTAAGACAATAGTATTAACAATGAGCTTTTTAAAAATGTTTTAAAAAATGCAATTCAGCAACTTGTTTTTCACCAGAATTCCTCTACTGAAACTTACCTTGAGATACTGCAGAGGCCCCAGAGCTTGGCTCTTTGCCTCCAATTAGGGGCCCTGGTACCTGAATCACCAGCAGGTACGGGAATACTGACAAGCCTCTGCCTCAATGCGGTAACACAAAGTAATACAGAAACAATTTTTGGCTTTGCTGCAAATGTGCATAATGGAAAGCAAATATTATTAAAAAGACAATCATTTTTAGTGATTAAAATAATCCAAGGCAGAAAAAATTTCTCCCATAAGTTTCTAAGTTCTCATTTATCATCGTTTTGCCGCAAGAAGCCAGAGTAATTTTATTTTTCCTGACTTCTATTAAAAAGATCAATACATATGATTCCAAAGAGTCTCGGCTCATGAAAAGATGGAGCAGGCCTGTAATCACATATGAAAGTATTGGTTGTCATTAGCAGAAAGATTGATCTGAAAAGACAGCCGACCCAGAGTGAAAGGACTTAAAAATTTCCACTGGGCTGCCCAGCAACTTTCACCTTCCAGATAATTAAATACAGATAACAGATTACCATATTAGAGAAAAGAATCAGATGGGGTATATTCAGTAGATGCCCACTCTAGCAAAGCAATACCAAATTTCTCAATAATGATTCTGTTTGATATAAAAAAAGAATGCAGCCTGATGGTACAAACTTATTGTTCAATGTACATTTAAATCAAAGTTATTGGATACAATTTTTTAGTTACCTGTGACATCAGAGACTCTAATAAATGCACATGTTCAGTTGACTTTTAAAAGCAGAGCTAAGGAATAGATTCAGATAAATGTCATGGGCTTATTCCATGGACAGAGCTTCTTTCCACTTTCTTCAGTGAGTTATTGATATGACCCTCGATGGTGATTGCATACAACTCACAAGAACTGAACTTATGGGTATGCAAAAGGTGTTTTTCACTGTATATATCTTCTTTTCAGAAATCCACTTAGAGTGTAGTAAAAATCCTAGCTATAAACCAAGATGGAATTATTATGGAAACTCAGAAAGGCATAGTAGACTTGGAAATTCAGAGTTGTAGTGCAAGGACATTCTAAATTTGAGGTCGACGTTTTTAATATTTTCTTCCTTGTCCTACATGTGTGCAATGTTGACAAACCTGAGGATAATGTTTCTATGCTCCAGAGTTGATAGACAAGATGCCAGAGGGGCTGAGACCAGAAACAGATGAGATGCTCTTAACTAAACATTGGCCCATACATTTTTAAGACATCTGAATATTTCATCACTCTTCAATCCCTTTACTTACTTTGCTGCCAGCAAATGCCTAGATTTCTCACAGTCATCAGAAGTGCTCACAGCTATCGTTTTGTAATGACCTAAAAGCTGGTATTAGAGAAAGATATCAAAAAGATATTCCACTCCCTAGAACAAATATTGAGTGTAAGTGAGCAATGCATTTGTGTTAAGAACAATTGCTTGTAATAGACTTCAGTAGAGTTTGAGAGACATTTGATGTAAGTTTAATACTCCATTACTTTCCTAAGAATTCCTAAATGCTTTTATTATCTAAATTTTACACATTTTGTAATGGCATCTACTAGACACTTCAGTGCATACAAAAAAGACTGATTCCTTCCATGTCTAAATTAAAACATAAACATTTGTTTTTATGAAAATACCAGAAAATGTTCACACTTTTGGAATTTCCTGTAATAATAGTATCAGGAGTAAATTCCTCTAAATCCAGAGGACAGGAATAAGACTAGCCAGGAATTATTTTTAGTTTTTCAAACTTAGTAAATTCTTTCCCATTTTCAGCTGAAAATAGTTTTTTCTTGCAACCAAGCAAACATCTCCATTTTACTAATGAAGTCAATATTTTTTAAAAAGGGAAAAACAGAATTGTTCCCATGCCTCACATAGGGTTCTATGTAAGTATATATGTACATATTTATATTCCATGCCAATGAGACCACGTTTTTTAAAGCGAATTCTCTCTTTAAGAATATTAATATAAGCTGGGCTTAGTGGCTCAGCCTGTAATCCCGCGCTTTGGGAGACTGGAGTGACTGAATTGCCTAAGCCCTCAAGTTCGAGACCTGCCTGGGCAACTTGGCGAAACCTCATCTCTACAATAAATTAAAAACTAGCCAGGCGTGGTAGTGCGCACCTGTAGTTCCAGCTACATGGAAGGCTGAGGCGTAAGGATCGCCGGAGCCCAGCAGTTCAAGGCTGCAGTGGCCGAAAACGGCCACTGCACTCCAGTCTGAGCGACAGACTGAGACTCCAACTCAAAATAAAAAAAAGCAAAGAATATTAATACAATCATTCATGGGCATTATTACTTAAAAGTAGAGCATGTTGGCTCTCCATGACTGGAGTGGGCTATGGAAGCTGCCCATCCTGGTCCTAATGAAGAGTTCTCAGAAGATGACTCTTGAGTCATAGAACACCACAAGGGACAGACAGCCCATGGTGAAGCTATAAATGCTCAGTGACAGGTCCCCGCCCCTCCTCTTCCCTGCTTTGTCTTGCTCATACCTTGATAAAATGTCTATGATATGACACCCTAAGTAGACAATGCATCTCAAGGAAGATGACATTATAGCTTGTATGATGCTCCAAGACGTAGGGCTCTTAATTTGCACTGGGCTGGACTGATGGCAAGGTGTAACTCATTTCCACCTCTGTGCATAGGTTAACAAATAAGTTTGCTGAAGCACAAAACATGATGTAAATAGAACCTCAAACATCCTACTTTTCCACACATCATGGAAATTGCAGCATTTTTTTAAAAGCCAAGAGAGAAAAAGACACAAAGTAAGAACAGGACATATCATTGTTCTCAAAGTCAATGAATGTAAAGAGAGAGAGAGAAAGAAATGTATCACAAGGAATTGGTTTACAAGATTACAGAGGTTGACAAGCTCCAAGATCTGCAGGGTGAATCAGGAAGCTGCAGACCCAGGAGAGCTCATGGGATAGTTCCATTCTGAGTCCAAAAGTGTGACAACCAGGAAAGGTGATGTTGTAAATTTCAGTCCAAACGTTGACAGGCTTGAGACCCAGGAAGAGCCAACATTTCAATTCAAGTCTAAAGGCAGGAAAAAGCCAGTGTCCCAGCATGAAGACCATCAGGCAAGAAGAATTCTCTCTTACTCAGGAGGATGTCAGGTTTTTTGTTCCATTCAGGCCTTTCACTGATTGGATAAGGTCCATCTACATAAGGGAGGGCAATCTGCTTTATTTAGTCTACAAATTTAAATGCTAATCCCATTGAAAATCATCCTCACTGAAACATCCAGTATAATGTTAGACCAAATATCTGGGCAATCCATGGCTCAATTAAGTTGACATATAAAATCAACCATCATGGTAACCTTGTTAATTGCTAACCAAATACAGTTCTCCTGTTGTTTGTTTGTCTTAATACACAAGTTATACTTCTGTTCCTCCCTTTCTTGGATTATTTATTTTGACCAATTGACTTGGTCAAAATAAATTTCTTTTGCACTTCAAAAAGCAGGCAATTTATAGATGACCAGTAAAATTGCACTAAAAACTCTTTTTTCTCCACTAAAGCAAACTTAAACATTTATTTAATAAAGTGGAAAATAAATTAAATGTTAATTTTAACCAGTCAGACTCACTTCAAAGTTGTCCTGTAAGAAAAAAGTTGATAGGAATTCATGCTCATTCATTTCTTTGTTTGAAAAAATAAAGTTAAAAGTATAATAAGATTTAATCATCATCACACTGGTTGGTTTGATGGTGAGAAGTTTGAGAAACACACATCTAGCTTTTAGTCCTTTGAAACTGCATTTTCTGCTTCTATTAAACTCTTGTGGAATCTCAAAGAGGGTTTCACAAAGCAATAACATTAACAACACCTGAGAGTTTGCTAAAAATGCCGATTTGGGTACTCATCCCAGGCCTACTAAATCAGAATGTCTGGGAGTCAGACATAGGAATCTGTGTTTTAGGAAGCTCTTCGGGTAATTTTTCAGCATGCTAACATTTGAGAATCTCTGTGTTAAACAGTACTTAATCCTGTTCACAGAATCACATATGCCACAGTTTAAACCTCAACTGGAGAAACTTAGTACAAACCCCCAGGAAAGGCCAAATTTGCACAAACTCCAATTTGACAATGGAAAATTTTGTTTCACTGTATTTTCTCATTCCTCCTAAATTTTATATGATTACATGTATTTGGATAAAGTTAGATGAATTACACAATATCAACATATAGCAATATTAAAATTTAATTAAAATTCATGTTAAAATAGTACATTTGTTTTGCATTTTATCTACCATCTTGACATAAGTAGATAACCTTCAAAAAACATCTCAAATGGCATCCCTTCTCTAATTATTCATATTTCCAATAATAAGTTAGGCATTGATCGACAGGCATGAGCAAAGTGTTGGTCATGAATGCCAGTACAGAGAAGCATTGGTTTGACATAGTCGGCCTATTTGTTGTGGAGCACCTGTTAGTTTTGCCTCCCAAGTCCGGACTTAGAAAGAGATGTTTGCCTATTTATAGTTTTTAATTGGCCCAGATCCCATCTCTGCAGCAAACACACTAAAAACAACCACACTTTGAAATAGTAGAGATTTCCTTGTCTTCCCTGGCCTCAGTTTCCAATGTCTTCATGTCCACCCTATATAGCAATAATTCCCCATCAATATGTTCATTGTTCCCATGTTGGCTTCTGCTGCCTATAAAGTCCCTGTCACATGATGGTCTCTCCCCAAGATGATCCTCAGTAACTAAGCCCTGCTTTCCAGAATTTTCTTTTCTCTCCTTCCCAATAAAAATGTCCTATACCATTTCCCACTCTCAGGAAACCTGCATCCAACTACCTATATATTCTAAATCTGTCTGATACTGTTTCCTTTGGGATAATAATAATAACAAACTAAAATGTAGCATTGTGTCAATTATGATTTGTTGCAGAGAAAGATGTGGAACTATAAAACCAGAGCTCCAGATCCAACTATGTTCATGTAACCTTAGGGAAGATTTTGTCCTCAAAGAACTTATAACTTAATAAGATGGATAAGACAATTACACAAAAATACAGTAGATTGGCAAATACCAAAGAAAAGTTCAAAGTTCTAGGGGAATCAAAAACAGGAGAGCTCACATCCAGGAAGACATGAGATTCAGGAACAGTTTTTCAAAGGAAGCCACTCTGGTTTCCAGTAAACATACCCATTTCTGGAGTCTGAAAGAGTATTGCTACACACACAACCGAGCCATCCAGAAATGAGAACTGTGCCCATGCAAACTCATGCCATGTTGGTTTTTCTCTTGGCTCTGAGCAAAGTGAGTTTCATTGTGTAGTGATGAAAAAAGTCTCCTTTGGAGTTTTTCTGCCATAAGTAGTGTGGACAAGAACTGTCACTGTTGTCCTTTCAAACTAGCCTTGTAGCACTGCAAGATGTGTGCAAGGGTATGTGCTTGTGTGTGGGGCGGGGACAAGCAGGAGTGCAGCTCATTTATGATTATTGCCTCAAGCTAACCAGACTTACTATCAGAAATAAGGGCACACTGAAAATTCATTTTTATGAAAGGATTTACTGTGTGCCAACCCCCATGATAAGACAATGCACTCAAATCCTGTCCTCCAGGTGCTTAAAGTTTAGTTGGTCAAAGAGATATTAAACAAATACTGACAAGTACAGACTTATAGTTACAAGATTAGATCAAAGTCTACACAGCTGCCATACAGTGATTCTGCCTGTATTCTATAGTTTCCAGGATCTGCTGCCACAAGGTAAAGGATTATGACTCTGTCCTCTTACTAAGATGTGTTGCAAATGCCTGTCCCAGTTCCATGAAGACAGCCCTAAGACCTCAGCATGGAGTCCTCATTCAGTCCCTGGGACCAGACACTGTGCTAAGCAGTCCTTCTCAGCCTGTAGTGAGTACAAGGACCACCTGGAGTGCTGTAAGGTCTGACTTCACTCTCCCAGAAATTCTGATTCAGTGTTTCTATGCTGTATTTGAAAAGTCACCTAAGTGGTCCTACAGCAGATAATATGTGAACTGCCCTGAGAAATTCTGTGACCTAGAGGTGAATGAACTAAAACCTGCAATCTTCCTTATCCAGACAAAGTAGGAACACAATTTAATTGATATGCTACATTAGCTTCAGAATGTCTCAAAAATGCATACAAAATATTCACATAATAGAATACCTTTTCCTGTTTTCAAAAATACTCAGCTGCAAACTACTAATTCTGAAAATGGAGGAAAGTTCACAGTCCTTAGATTTAACTTCTTTGTGAGTTTTATTTTAGTTTATAACTTCAATATGCTCCAAATTAACAGAAAAAGACTACTCATTTGTCATTCAGTTGTTTCTTAATATTCACTGGTAAATCTTGATTTTAGAAATCAAAAAAAAAATACCCAGTGTAAGAAATATGCTAAATCAAATACTAAATACTGCCAATAATTCACAATAGAAATAAAATCAGCATCAAAACCCAAACTAAACCACAGATTAAACAGAGGTTTTTCATGTGACCTTCAAATCAATGCTTTGGTTTTCTCTTACCATTTTTAAATGACAGACAACTGGGGAAAAAAACTATATTTTCATAAAATTAAATTTTGCTCTTTCACATAATATTGATTCAAAAGCAATATCAAAGATGTAAAAGAAAAGGAACTTACAAAGGCATAAATTCTACTGGAACTAAAATACCAAGTTTACAAGTAAAGATCAGCAAATAATCTTACAAAAAGACATTAAGGCTTGAGATAAGCCTAGAATGATGTGAACTTGAGCAGGGAGGAAGAGTAGAAACAGAAAAAAAATGTGTTCGCTAAATGCCATTGAGTTTTTTTGTTCATATTCCACAATTTACCCGTGTAACTCCATACAACTACAAAAGAGACTGAGAAATGTATTGAGGAAAGAAAAAGTCCATGTACACAGCTAAAAATGAGAGCTCTGTAACAATTGAGGAAAGAGGAACTAGATAATGGGATCAACTTGCAGTACTACATGAAAAGAGGAAGGGGTGGGAGAAGGGAGGAGTTAGAAGAGGAGGTAAAAGGGAATGAGAAAGAATATAAAATTATCTATTGTCAGTTTCTCAAAAGTCCCAACCCCTATCACAATGTCTCTACTTATGGTCTGGTGCTCCTGATTTTCTAAGCCTCTTTCATCAAGATTGTTGTTTTCACTTTCACTCATAACCCTCTAGCCTCGGCCTTAGACATTGACTTTGATTGGGAAATAATCTGTAGCCAATTTTTACCATATCATCAGCATAATGAGCTACAGGCACAAGCTGTTTCTCTAAATTGTCTGCTTTATATTAAAAGTCATCTGCCAGAGGATGAATTTTCAACAGTACAGTTTCCTCGTTCATGGTAAAAGATGGCACTGTTGGATCAGTCCCTTCACAGCACTCTTTCTAAGTGAATGATACCCCTGGAATTGGGCAAAGCTGTGGCCCTTGACTCAGTGAATTGAATTTCCATGTGAATAGTCATCCTGACTTTCCTGTGAAAACTGCACTTAGATTTGTAGTCTGGCTGCTGGATGAAGTCTAAAGCATGAAGGGGCAGGCAACTTTAGTGTTAGCTCAACACTCAAACCACCTTCCTGTGGAGTAAGGACTGCCATGGCCTCATGCCCAAATTCTGACCTCCGAAGAGCAATCCCCTCCAGCCTTTCATGGACCCAAGATGAACCATGTGACATTCATTCCATGGCTCAGACATCAGGTCAGATCCTGTTGCTTTTGGACAACAGCCATTATGTGATTTACAGAGCAAAGAATAGGTATAATACAAACCTCAGAGTATGTTACAAAGTTAGAGGGTATTTCTAAGCTTGAAAATATGCAACATTGCAAGAGTAATGTCATAAAAAGAGGCATCAGACCAATAGATCACTGTCTCCATTTAACTGTAATCTCTAAAAATAACTTTAGCTCTCATTTCTGAGAGTCAGAGCGAAACTTTAGACATTACATTCATGTTTTTAGGAGTCAATATATAACCGAACTTTTCCAAAACAGAACTTAAATATAATCTAGTAAGAATTAAATCCCCCAAGGACATTTCAGGATACATTCAGAAAGCAGAGCAAAAGATAATGTGGTTTTATTCCAAAGCACAGACTTAAACACATGGCAACACTCATCATCCTCAAAGTTCCCAATTGCTTCATTTGCTCCCAAGAGTCAAGTGGCTTCTATAAGAAAATTACATGCGGTCAGAAAATTACAGGAGGCCGGGTTCTTTGGGAGTAATGATCCATTCATTTGATAATTTGCTAAACGCTCCTCGTCATTTTTTCCTTCTTGGTAAGCACATCATGCAAATTGTGACAAAAGCTAAAGAAAAGGAGGCCGTCCCAGAAAAACAGGCAAAAAGGATGACAAAAAATAAGATACAAAATGTCTTTTTAATTTTAATATTTTTTAATTTAATATTTTAAATTTTAATCTTTCTTAAATGCCTTTTATGAAAAACACCAATGGGAAAATTTAAATATTACTCTTGTGACCCCACAGATGCTGATTTTTTTTTTTTTTTTAGATAATGGTACCATACACCCCCACCACGGGCATGGATCCGACAGGATATGGCCTCTGGGGACACAACAGGACAACCTTAAACATGTATCTGGCTCTTGTCAAATCCTTCTCATCTCCAGAGATTTCTATAGGATTTCAACTCTAGTTGGCTTTCTTGTTTGTTTGTTTGTTTGTTTGTTTATGTGAGAATATGAGAAACACAAATCTGTACACACTGATTTTATAGGTGAATTCTTGCATTTAATTATTCTGCATTTAATTATTTCTCATGCTTTGGCTCTTCTTGTCCATGTTTACCTTCTCAATGACCATTTTTTAGTCTTTGTCAGGACTTCAACCAACAGGGCAAACTGAGGAAAGTCGCTCCACCTTACTGCTTGTTACAATGCCCACTGATGCATGGTGATGAGAAGCATGACATTAAAAGCCAAGATTGCCATCCACATTGAACTAAATACAACATAAGCATAAGACCTGCTCATGTGCCTAGGAAAGGTAGCCAACTTTAACATGTTCACAAAGTGTCCATATCAAGTGACCTGGAGTTGTGAAAATCAGCCAGATTTCTACTATGCTGAGTTGCAAGAATTTTTTTTTTAATTAGAGATAGGATTTCAGTCTGTTGCCCAGGCTGGAGTGTAGCAGCATGATCATAACTCACTGCAGCCTCCAACTCCTGGGCTCAAGCGAGCCTTCTGCCTCAGTCTCCCTGGTAGCTGGGACTACAAGCATACACCACCACTCTCAACTAATTTTTAATTTTTTTGTAGAGGTGGCGTCTCACTGTATTGCCCAGGTTGGTCTCAAACTTTTGGCCTTAAGTGATCCTCCTTCCTTGGCCTCCCATGTCCCTGGGATTGCAGGCATGAGCTACCATGCCCAGCCACAAGGATTTTAAATATATCAGCTCTTTTTGGTATGATTTAATACAGCCTACTTAAAATAAAATCCATGTTTAACAGTTTCCAGCTGTCAGCTCTAATTTCCCATGATGGCAAATGACAAGGAGTTCACGGTGTTATTGATCAGTTATGACAATATTAGAAAAAGGCTGGTTGGAGTTCTCGTTCTTCTCTTTCCCGTTACCCTTTGCCAATGTCCTTAGGAAACGTATCTAAATTTCAGGCTTCTCCAACCAAGCAGGATGGGCAAAAAGACATTCACACTAGATGGCTTCTAAAAGTATTTTATATCAATTTCAATATCTTAGAAAAAAAACTGTACGATATTCCAGTATTAACAGAAGAAATATTTCTTCAAAGATGCCTATCTGCTCATGGCCCATGTATTTCCTGTCTTGGACAAAAATGTTCCATTCTTCTCATGAAACCAAATAGTTATGAAGCTAAAAATCAAAACAGACATTATGGTTTAGTGAATTTCTCTATTTCCCTTTTGAGTTTATACACAAGAAGAGAACAAGGCACAGAGAAACACTTTCTAGCCTATAAGATCAGGAGGACAGGCCTGTAATCTATTCAGTGTTGGGCACCAAACTCAGTACCTGGCACATAATGGTTGTTCAATACATTCTACATTATTTTAAACACATGGACCCATGATTCCTACTTAAGAGTTAAGAGCCAATGCAACATTCCTTCTTTTAACTAGTAGTTTTCTGTTGTATACCCAAAGATCACTTTGCTTTACTTAGTATTATAACATGAGGGCTTTGAAATCACATAGACATGGCTTAACCTTCCTGGTTCTACCACTGCTGTTGTGGTGACCCTCAGCAAATTGTTTCATTTTTCTGTGCCTCAATTTCCCCCCAGTAAAGGATCATAATACTTTCTCGAGGTCATCTATGGATTAAATGAATATGTATAAAACAGCTAGTAAAGTGCCTGATGATGTCTACTTATGATGACTACCTTATTTTTAAAATTATTATAATCACTATCATGATTGTTATCTACCTGAGACTTTAGAATAATCCTATAGCATGTTTTTTGAGTAAAACATCTGCTGTATATCTAATTAAGAAGCTTTTCTTGCTCATAAACATATAAGCTGTTCTTTTGCACTATATCATATCAAAGGAACATTACCTATAGTTTTTATACTGTTCAGGGGCAGATAATATTAAAGTATGCAAATTCTTGGGTATAAAGTTCTCCAGAGCTTTCTTGAGTAGTCTGCACAATACTTTAAAATATATATATAATTTGTCATTATAAGCTAGCTGAAATTTTCCCAAAGTCAGCAGCCTATCAGTGACCACAAAATACAAAGGAGAAAGTAACAGACATCCACACATCTTTCAAAGTCTAAAGCTCTGGAAGGCAGGGCTAGGTGACATCCAGGCTTCCTATACCTGAGCTCTCCCTCCAGAGAGCCCTTAAAAAAGATCAAAGAAGAAAGAGGGCAGAGATGTTAGCCAACAATCAGCCCCCGACTCCATACACACCTGCATCCCATCCTTTAGAGGTATAAAAATTGGTTCATTCCTACTGTCAATTTAGAAATATCAATTAAGCATCTGCAATGTGCTAAACACTGCTCTGCTCTCAATGGCAGAGATAAAGTGGTGAACAAAACCAGCTTAGTGCCTGTCCTCATGGAGTTTGCATTCCAGAGGGATTTGTTTCTGGGAAGCGGAAAAAAAAAGATGAATAATAGACCTTACAGTTGAGGTCTGCTACATTTTTCAGTCTATCTAAAAGTTCTGAATAGTCTCCAGTCTAATTTCTAAACCAAATTTCAATCCTTCTGTGCAAAATGTCATGGTCAGTCTAACCACCAAATTACCAAGGGGCTTTCTTAAGTACTCAAGTACACTGTTGGCTAAAGACAGTGATTGTTACAAAATGACATGGTAAAACATGTAGAGAGATTGTAATCAATTCTTTCAGTCAATTTCAAAGGTATCTATCACAAAGCAACACAGTCTGCTAAAATATTTCTTTAAATACAAAGAGTGCTTTGTTTCTAACTCTCTAAGAAATACAGGGAGTAGCCAGATACTGTACCTGTTTTGTAAGTTAAAGTGAAAAAATACTCCACTGAAACTCATAGTTGATATCTCTTCAGAAGAGAAATTCATCAGCAAGGTAATAATTCCCAGTAGCTACACAAAGAAACCACAGTCTTCAGAAAAACCACATAACAGAGAATGGGATACTATGAGTAGCCCACATAATTACTCATGATAGATAACTGTATTAAAAATTAAATATAAATTATTGTGGGCATTATAGCTTTGGCACAAGATGAAATAAGTGCTTTATGTTACTTAAAAGTTTCAATAACTGCCTTAAATTTGGCTCCGTTGAAAATAAGCCTATCCTGAGTAAATATAAAACATTTATTATTTGAAGTATTGCTTTCAATACAATTGTTGGTTTGAAAAAATCTCTTTAATTTTCTGAAATTTACTATGTGGCATTGATCTTTTTTAAAAGTACTAAAACAAGACACAAATAGATGACTTTTAAGCAGGGTCCCAAAGAGAATTACTTCAGCATATGAAAATCTCTTACTGAAACTCTACTAAATACTAAAATCAATTCCAGATAAATTTTGAATCTAAATATGAGAGAGGGAAAGATAAACCTTTTCAAGAAAAACATAGAACATCTTCATGATCTTGAAGTAGGCAAAGATTCCTTAAGTAACACAAAAAGCACTACTAAACTTAAAACAAAAAAAGAGTTAAATTATATTAAAATTAAGAATGTCTGTTTATCACTATAGAGTGAAAAGGAACCCACAGAGTAGAAAAAGATACTTACAATATGGTTCTCCACAAAGAACTGATACCCAGAATATATAAAGAATATCTAAAATTCAATAAGAAAAAGAAAGACAATCCAATAGAAAGATGAGCAAAGAACTTGTATGTTACATTTTTTAAAAAGTCCTAATGGTCAATAAACATTCAGAAAGGAGCTCAACTTCGTCAGTTGTCAGGGAAATGTAAATTAAAACCACAATGAGAGATGTTACATTTTCCTTCATGTAGCTAAAATTTTAAAAGAAGTCAAAAACCCAGTAGAGTAAATTAGTACAAATACTTTAGAAAATTGTTTGACAGTATCCACTGAGCAGAAGTCTTCAAAGTGTGGTTCCTGGGCCAGCAGCATAAGCATCACCTGAAACTTACTAGAAGTGCAAATTCTTGGGCCCTATTCCACACCTACTGAATCAGAGATCTGTGTTTTAACAAACCTGCCATGTGATTCTGATGCATGTGAAATCTTGAGAAACACTTACTAAAAGTAATCCTATCCATAACCTATTACTCAGAAACTGCACTCTTAGGTACACCTAACAGAAATATGTACAAATATTCATTAAAAAGCATATACAATAATGTTTGCAATAACACCACTTAGAATAACCCCAAACCGGAAACTACCAAAATGCCACCATCAGAATAGTCAAATAAATCAGGATGTAGTCACTAAACAGAAATCTCTGTACAGCAGTGAAGATGAACAATCCACAATTTCATGCAACAATGTAGATGAACTGCGTATATATAATATTGAACAAAAGAAGCCAAGCACAGCAACACATCTTTTGTGATACTGTTTCTGTAAAGTACAAAAACAAGCAAAACAAAACTCTGTTGTTATAAATCAGGATATGGTTATGCTTGAGAGAGGCCAGTGGGTGAAGATAGGAAGGGATCTGAGGAGAGTTTCCAGCTGCTACCACAGTTCTGTTTCTCAAGCTTGGGTGGTCACAGCAGTGGTCAGTTAATGAAAAATTCATTGTGTTGTACACTTGTAATATGGGCACTTTTCTGTGAGTATGCTTCAATATAAAATTTTTTAACTTGATTAAAATAATTCTTTTCCAATTGCATGTTAAGTGAGAATTACTTCAGGTAGAATATTTGCATTGGGAAAAGTTTAGGACATGGAAGACTAATGTTCTACTATACCACGTTAGGGAACTGTCATCAATATGGCGGAAGAAAAGAACGCTTACAAGATAAAATACCAATGAAAGCTTCCCTGGATGGCTGCACCTAGGTACTAAAAATGGTCCCTAGGGTCGGATTGAGTAGTTAAAAACCCACCAGTGGCCATAGTTCATCAGTAAAACTATGCTTTAATAATTAAAATGTAAGCTATATTTATATATCCCTTAACTCTGTAAAAAATTTCAGTGTCTGAAATTGCATTAACCTTCTCATCAGTCAAGTTAAGCGGCCATCAGGAGCATGTGAAGGTCAAGCACATTCACTAGCTGATGCTTGCTTCTGACTGAAGTTGGTTAATTTTGTTTCCAGCAAAATCAGTGGATTTAAAAAAAAGAAAAGACAATGACTTTCATCTCATGTCCGTCACTAGCAAAGCCTTCATTCCACCTTGAGCTCCCTTTTGAGTAGCCAAGGCTCTGAGTTAGACATGAGTTCAGTCTAGTTTTTACCAATAGGGTAAAAACTGACCTTGATCAGTTACATCACTTGCATAATGCAATACAAATCACACACCTACTCCTTTTTTCCTTAAAAAAAAAAAAAAACTCTTGCTGGGCACAGTGACTCATGCCTGTAATCCCAGCACTTTGGGAGGCCGAGGGGAAAGAATTGACTAAATCCAGGAGTTTGAGACCAACCTGGGCAACGTGGGGATACCTCATCTCTACAATAAATTTTTTTTTTAAAAAATTAGCGGGATGTGGTGACTAATCTGAGGCTGAGGCAGAAAGATCACCTGAGCCCAGCAGACCAAGGTTGCAGTAGCCATGATTGTGCCGCTGTGCTACAGCCTGGGCAACAGAATGAGACTCCAACTCAAAAAAAAAAAAAAAAAAAAAAACTTTTTTGAAAAGGAAATTTGCTTACATGGTTCAAAACACAAAGGGTAGAGTTATACAGAAAAATATCTCCCTGCTCCCCTGTTATTCAGTTCCTCTCTCTAGAGGCAATATGTTTTCTATATAACTTTCCAGGGATTTAATTTATTGAAAAAAATCTACAGCTATAACTGTATGATCCATTTTACTCTTGCTTCTTTTTCGTAGCAATGGAAGTGTATCAGACGTTCCATTGCATTTAACATTTTAATATTCCAATCATTAAAAAGGACATCTGGCTGGGTATGGTGACTCATGCCCATAATCCTAGCATTTTGGCAGCCCAAGGAGGGAGAATCACTTTAGGTCAGTTCAGGATCAGCCTGGGCAATATAGCAAGACCCCTTTTCCATTAAAAAAAATTTTTTTTTTAATTAACTGAGCACAGTGGCACGTGCCTGTGGTCCTAGCACAGGGATTACTTGAGCCGAGGAGTTCCAAGTTACAATGAACTGTGACCACTCCCTTGCATTCCAACTAGGGCATTAGAGCAAGATCCTGTATATATATATATATATTTTTTTTTTTAAGAGCATTCTTGTTGTTTTTTATAGCTACATAGTCATTCAACTGTGAATAAATGTATCACAATTTGACTAGTCTTACCCTAACAGACATTTATACATCTATTATTTTTTTTCTCACTGCAGGATCCCATAATAAGTATTGTTCTACATATATCTCTCTACAGTATGTATATGTGTGTATCTGAGAATAAAATCTGAGTTATTTCTCATATTATTGTTAAATTCTTTAGTTTGAAAAAATTCTAGACCAACAGAAAAAAATTGCAAGAATATTACATTGAATGACAGATAATATTCTAATAAGAATTTCTGTAGCACTATAACCTACTGACTATTTTAAGTTGAGGGATACACCATTTACAATGAATTATAAGAAAGCAAGAGGACCTGGATACTTTAAGGAGTTGTTTGTTTGTTTGTTTTTAATACAGCTGAAAGAAGAGTGAGAACTACAGAGGGGAGAGATTAAGATTCTCAGCAACAGCCATCCTTCATATCTGCTCCTGAGAGTGTGTGGTCTTTCAACCCAGCATCCAGGATCAGGGACTACAGAATTGTTTTCTATAAAGATACAGACAGTAAACATTGTACAGTCTCAGTCACAGCTATTCAACTCCACTATTGTAGCATGAAAATAGTCATAGAAACTACCTAAACAAAAGTTGCATGTACCTATGTTCCACATTGTTTACAAAACTATTTACATAAACAGGCAGAGGACCGGGTTTGATCGGCTGGACATAGTTTGCCAACCCCTACTCTCAGAGTTGTTATGAAAATTATTTCTTTTAAAGCAGATCAGCCTCTAGACGCATTCCAAAGATAGAAAAAACATTTTCAGCTATCCAAAATCAATCACAAGCAATAGCTGCTGGTCCCTGACTTGAAATAACTAGACTGTCATTCTCAGTGCTGAATTGGGTTTCATTGTTCTCTTAAATCCTTTCAGGTCTGCACTAAGAGGTGTCAGTTTCAGGGGCTGGCATGGGCATTATCCTTGACTGGTCCTGAACGTACCCATATATGTGAACAGGACTAAAGAGTTCCATTGAAGGTGGGTACCTGTAAAAGCTTATAGGTCTGGGTGGACATGAGTATAGGTATCAAAACACATGATCCAGAGAGAAAACATTTTGACATTTAGACCCTCACACGACAGAAAGTACAGCTGAGATTGCTCAAGTGATAAGGTCCCAATGATGTAAAACACAAAAATGTCCTCCAACCAGTTTCATAAATGAAACCTTTGTGTCTGATTTCCTTTAAGTCATGTGATTTTGCCATTTGTATTAGATGTTTTATTTCATTGGGTCATTATTCCCCCAGAGAAAAGAGACCCTGGCAGAATATCTTTACTGACTAAAAACAAGTCATGCTCGTGGTGCTCTGGAAATGTATAACAATAATAATTACACCAAAGTTTAGCCAGGAGTAACTGGATCTCCTGTTTTGTTTTGAGTTTTCTCCATCATTGTATTTTACCCCTTCTCATTGACTTCCCTCTTCTCATACTTCCCATCTTTCCATCCATGTTTTATGTTTGTCTCTTTTTCTCTTGCTCACTCCAATCAAAACAAACAAAAGCAAAGTTGAGCATAGTAAGGCATATCTATTGAAAAAAATAAAATGACTTTCACATTTATTATTTTATTTTATTAAATCACCACTTTGAGTCAGTTCTTTGAGAGCAAGAATATATGTTTTTAATACGTTAAAGATTAGAGCTACTCAAGTCATGTAATAAACCCAGAATACCTACTTATAGTAACTATACCTCCAGTGTTTTCTTCTATGATTCAATCTGAGAGTTTCTTTAATTGATATTTGCTGCTGGTTTGATATAAAAGTCAATTTAAAATGGCATATTATGACCATTATGCAATGAGATAGTAATAAAGAAAATAGTATATAAAGGTATGTAAAGTATGCAAATTTGATCATTATGATAGTGAATATGTTTGTTAAGAAGCTGACAAATAACCTATGGCAGATTGATAATACTCTCCCTTCCTATCCCAAGGGGGGAAAAACATAGAGCAAAGTCAAAAGATAATACACTAAATATAAAAATAAGAAAGCAGAGTGTCTCCTTGACTCATAATGTTAGAACATTCTCTCATATCTGCAATCTGTCTCATTCTGTGTCAAATGGGATTACACTGTCCATCTGCCAGTGCTGAGAGGAACAATTTAGAGAAAGCATGGAAAACATCTTGAAAATAGCCAATTGCTCTCCAAATGCAGGTCATCATTTATCAAAAAGACAGGAGAGGGATGATCCATTCATGCAAAACTCTTTCTTCAATATGCTTCTATATTATCAGCATGCTCTTTTTAGATAGACTTATCAAATTAATGTTTGTAATTATGTGAGTTAAAATAATCATACATACAACTCAGTCCTATGGCTAACTACTCATAACATTTCATTGGTCTTTTTATCTGGAATGAGATTTTGTTATGCTATTGAACCATAAAAAATTTCACTATCCCTTGGTTTGTTGTTAGTTCTTAGAGAAATAGAATCTCTTTGTGTGTGTGTGCCTTTGGAATCTCTTTTTCACATAGCCAATTGGATAGAAAACAGAAGGTACTTGAGGTGTAAGCAATTCTCAGTCAACTGACATACAAGTTTCTAAAAGTATTGCTCCTGGAATATCAGATTTCAGCAGGAACACAGGATGAGGACATGACCATCACAGAAGGGCAAATTGAATGCCTTTTGAGTCTACTCTCTATCTCAAGTCCTAGCTAGTCAGTCCTGAAATGCCGGCAAGTACTGGCATCCTCCCAATAGCATTATATATAGTGTCTCACAAAGACCCAGAAGGGATCAAATGAATGACAGTTCAAAGAAATTCACACACCCTTGGCCAACATTCCTGGGCTTCAACTCCTGGGGCATCGCTTAAGGTTCTGAGACCCCTGGATGGTACTCAGCATCCATGAGCTTCGCTTCCTGTAGTGGTTATGTGTCATGCTTTGGGCACATTTGCGTATGTGCATGCACACACACTCCAACACATTACTTCAACACGCTGCCTGTGTTTAGAGCTATTTCTCCCTTATGGGTCCTAACTCCCCTAAATATAAGCCAGAAACTCACTAACAAAAGCCTTGTTTGCAAATAGGGTCCAGATATGTGAAATAGATAAACTCCCAAGAGACTTCAACGCAGTAGAGAGCAATGTGGAGAAGCATCAGTGCCCTACAAGTTCTTCTTTTGCAAGAGAAACAATGGAATCCTCCAGTTTGGGAGAACATCAGCAAAAAAGGCCAACAGAATCAGAGCTAAAAACAGTGGTGTCTGTGCCCTGTGAAGACAGCAAAGTGGTCATCACAAAGACTTCTCATGCTCATAAGAGTCTGTGAGCTACCCAATAAATCCAATATTAATTTCCATATACACTTAAGCAGATTATGTAAGTTTTGCTGTTTCCAATTAAGAACCCCAATAAATTCTGTTGTTTCACTTATCAAATGGAAATGATAGTATTCATCACAAAAATGCTAAGGATGACTTAGAACATCTAAATTAAAGCACCTGGAACATAGGCAAAAAGTATGCAACAAATGTTAGCTCCCCTTCCCTTATATTTTGATAATAAATACTTTTATTATTCCATTTATTTTCTTTCTACTAACACGCTAGTTATGTCTTCTTTTACCATTCTTCCAATGGTTAGCCTAAAGATTGTAACATGCTTTCTTGATCTATCATAACCTTATACACACTATCATTTTTATTACCCCACTACAATTTTAGAACAATTTGACTCCATTTACCTCCCTCACTTCTTTTTCTATACCATTATTTCACACTTTTTATTGCATCAATGTTAAATTTCAAAAGACATTATGATTATTGCTTTGCACAATCAATAATCACTATCTAGCCACATGTTTATTCCTCCTAGTATTATTCACTTCTTCCTGACTTTCCATGTTATTGTGTTGAATTGTTTTCCATCTGCCTGAAAAAAACAAAGCTTTTCTTTTACTATACACCTGCTAGCAATGAATTCCCTTCATTAGTATTTATCTAAAAATAGCTTCACTTCACTGTTGAACGGCATCCTTAATTCTGTTAGTTTAGCAGTTTTCCTTTTTTAATCATTTTTAAAATGTCATTCTATTGTCCTCTGGATTTCATTGTTTCTCATGAGCATTCAGCTGTCAGTTTCATTGTGGCTGTTTTACTAGTGTTGTGTCTTCTTTTTTCTTGAGTTCTTTTTAAATTTTTTTTCCTCAATCTTCAACAGTTTACTATGATGTACCTAAGTACATTTTGTTTGTTTGTATTTCTCCTGCTTAGGATACCATGAGCTTCTTGAATCTAGTGGCTCAGTTTGGTGAAATTTCCAGCCATTATCACTGGAAATTTTTTCTGCCACATTTCTTCTTCCATTTTTTCAGGGAATTCGATTTTGTGTATATTAGACATAGCATATTTCACATAAGCCTTCATATTTTTAAAAAATTCTGAACCTAAATGTTCACTGGCCCTATATTCTGCTATGTCCAATCAACCACCAAGCTCAATGCATCCTATATTCTTAATTTCAGATATTGTATTTTATATTGTAGAATATTCATTTGATCTCTTATATATTTCAATTCTGTGTTAAAAGTTCCTATCCTTTTATCTCTTTTGTCCATTTCCTCTATTTTTGAACATATTAACCACAGTTATTTTAAAATCCTTATCTGCTCATTTTAATATTTGATCATCTGTGAGTCTTTTTATCTATTTTTTTTTCTTGATTATCAGTCATATGTTCTTGACTCTTGCAAATCTTGTAATTTTTTCTTATATACCACATATAAAAAACAGCAGAGACTCTAGATGATATTATCATCTACTGAGGAGAATTTCTCTTTCCTCTATTAGGTAGATAGTGTAAGTACTTAAGCTGAAAATGGGCTAGGTTTTAGTCTTAGCAAAACTCACTATATCTCTGCTTCTCCTCTATTTCTAGGATTGTGGGCAGTCTTGGTTTTTATGAAGATTCTGTGAGGCCTTTGTCTCCTCAACCCTCAAAGATCCTGGGAGTTCCAGCTTTGCCTTTCAGAAGCTTTCAGCTTAAATATCTACTCTCCTACCAATTCAGCCTGAAAATTTGGGAAATGTCATGGCAGGGAGACTAGTCAAGTGTTTGATACAAGTTCTCTCCTCCTGGAGAAGAGTCTTTGTTTTTCATCTCATTCATAGAATGGCCTCAGAAGGGTGGATTACCAGCTCACTCTAGAATAATTCTCTCCTTGAAGTTTAGCTTATCTAATTCTTTTTGATTCCATAGCTTTCAGGAACCTGCAAATATATGCTTTTTGTAAATGTATATAGTGTCTGTTTCCTCCTAACTGTTGCAGCAAAGTATTGCATTGGCCAGGACCATCTACATCCTACCTAGGAGAGGTCATCCTGCCCCACTTTGTAACAAATGACATAACTGGTTACTTGATGCTCATTAAAGGCCCAGAATATTTTACTGATAACACAAAAAGTGGAATAAAAGGATATTCCAAACAGTTTGATTGTTGGATTTTAAGAAATTTTTTTTTTAATTGGGAGTCTCACTCTGTCATCCAGGCTGGAGTGCAGTGGCATAATCATGGGTCACCACAACCTCAACCTGGGCTCAGGCTATTCTCCTTTCCAAGTGACTGGGACTATAGCCATGTGCCTTCATGCTCAGCTAATTTCTTTTATTTTTATTTTTTGTAGAGATGAGATCTTGCAATATTGCCTTGGCTGGTCTCAAACTCCTGGGTTCAAGGAATCCTCTCACCTTGGCCTTCCAAAGTGCTGGGATTACAGGTGTGAGCAACAGCACCTGACCCAGATTTTAAGAAACTTTTTAATGGTGTTTGTTTCATTCTCAGATCCAAAGAACATTTTATTTGGAATAAGAACCACTTCTTACACACAAACCAGGTTGACAGAATTTACATCACAATTTCCATTGAGATTCTCTTTAGTCATCACATTATCCAAACCACAAATCAAAATAAAGCCATTGTGACAGATGAGAACCATTTAACCTATAAGTCTTACCCTTGTGACTAAGACATGACTGTAATAAATTATTTGTTTTTTGTTAAAATAATATTAGTTCACATCTTTCCATTCTCAGTCAGAATAAGCTTCATACTGACACGACAGCAAAAGAACCAATTGTTAAAAAACCTGGAAAGCAGTCAAATTTATAATAGATTGTTCTTTCTATTTATAAAAAGCTACTATACATGATTATCAAAAAAATTCTCTCCACACAACTACATGCACAAATTGCTGCATTGAAGAAGATAGAAAGTTAGAAATTAGAACCTTACATGTGGTGTATAAATCTAATCAATGTGACATCAGAATGTGAGCACTGGGAATTCACAAAGCACTAAAAGAAAGACTCATTGCATGGATGGTCCTTCTAGCCCTGTAGTCTTAAGAGTATGGGGACTCTGTGTATCAGTAGCCCTACTTGTTTAAAAATGTGAAAAGAGTTGTCGTATTTAGATCACTAACTACATGATATTTGTTTTACTTTCTGACCCATTCCCACCTCCATGATGATTTGCCCTTTTCAGAACCCCTCTACAACCACTGAATTGATGTCTTCTTCTGCTCTAAATTGTTAAGGCCATCTATAAGTATACCACCTTTACCTTCCCAGATGTATTACTGCCCTCCCTTTCCCTCCCACCCCACCACAAAGTTAATGTACCCTCATTGGGAGAGACTTTCAAGGAGAGTACAATGGAAATTAAGAAAACAGGCACTTCACAGTCCTTCTATCCTAACAAGGAGGCACAGCACAGCTTACATAATGCACAGGGCCAGGCCTGGCCAGAGCGAATGAGGAAATGGGTGGTTCTTATAGGATGGGCAGGGGAAAAATGCTAACATTAATTGTTCCCATTTCCAGCCCATTCTTTGGATATGCTATCTCTATCCTGTCACAGTTGGTTAAAAAAAAAATTTAAAGATCACTTTTATTTTTGCAATCAACAGCTTGACAGGATCCAATAAAAACACAATCCCTTTAATGGACAGGTTAATGCATTGGCAAATTGAGGTGTAGGGCCCCTATACCTGGCACACACACTCTGTCTTTCCTGAAACAGCTCTTCCCTTCCCATCAAAGGGTATAAATTATTCGCCCAAACAATCTTCCACTCTGAACTTAATACAAAAGCTTGGTCGGTGTCGAAATTTGGGTGGAGCCCACCGAATCTAAAGCACTATAGTTCAGGGGAAAAAAATCAGGTGCATAGTGTAATAGAAGATCAAATGAAACCAAAACACTCTACCTTGCCAAGCATTTACAGCAGCCAAATACCAATGTTAGACTGAGCTGGATGGTGCAGACTTAACAAGGTCAAAGAGGTGTTGCTCAAAGATCTTTCTTCAACAAATGTCCTGTTTCCTTATATCTTCACCAAACAGAGTCTTTATAAAGTTTCAAGGACTTGGAATGTGTGAACAGTTTTTTCAATATTTTATCCAGACACAAATGTATTTATTTATAATTACTTAAGTTATCTTGACATATACATCTTTTTAAAACACATTAAATATGATATTTTTTAAAAGATATGGGGTACAATTCAGGGTTAGATATACAAATGCTCATTATGCAGATACCCTTGTTGATGAGGTGTGCCTCTCCCTCCCCTAGCAGTTCCCCTCAATTGCCAATACCCTCCCACCTCCCCCTGGCAGTTTCCCACTACTGCTGATCACTTTCTTATAGTATTATAATAACTGTTCAAGGTTCACTTATGAGTGAGAACATATGGTACCCTGTTCCTTTTTTCTGTGGTAAATCACGGAGTATGATAGACTGTAAATCCATTCAAGGTGCTGAGATGTCCATATGTTTGTCCTTCTTTATGGCCACATAATATTCCATTGTGTATCTGTACCACATTGTTTTTATCCAATCCAGCTTCGATGGGCAGCATGATTGGTTCCATGTTTTTGCTATTGTGAATAGTGACTAGAACTGCAACAAACATGTGTGCAGGTATCTTTTTTATAGAATGATTTGAGTTCCTCCAAGTATATTCCCAATAGGGGGATTACTGGGTCATATGGAAAGTCAATTTTTAGTTCTTTCAGAAATCGCCACACTATCTTCCAAAGAGGTTGCACTAGTTTGCATTCCCACCAGCAGTGTAGAACCTTTCCTTTTCTCTACTTCCTCGCCAGGTGTTGTTTGTTTTATTAATGATGGTCATTCTTACTGGAGTTAGGTGGTTTTGATTTGCATTTCTCTGATGATGAGTGAGGTTGAGCACTTTCTCATGTGTCTGTTGGCTGCCCCTATATCTTCTTTTGAGAAGTGTCTATTCGTATTATTTGCCCACTTTTTTAATGGGGCTGTTTGTTTTTTTCCTTTCCGCCCATTTGAGTTCCTTGTAGATCCTAGATGTTAGGCCTTTGTCAAATATACAGTTGGCACATATTTTTTCCCATTCTGTGGGCTGTCTCTCTGCTCTCTTGATGGCTTCTTTTGCTTTGCAGAAGCTTGTCAGTTTGATGAGGTCCCACTTGTCTATCTTATTTCTTATGGTATGAACACTTAGGGTTTTGATCAGGAATTGGTTGCCAGTTCCAAATTCCATAAGGGTTCTCCTGCATTTTCTAAGATTCTTATAGTTTGAGGTTTTATGTTTAGGTCTTTGATCCATTTAGTTAATTTTTGTGTATGGTGACAGGTAGGGGTCCTGTTTCAATCTTCTGCATGTGATCAGACAGTTTTCCCTAGATATACTTTTTAATAGCCATAAAAGATAGTACACATTGGTACATTTTTTTCACATACAAGTAAATGACCAGACTACTGAGATGATAACTAAATGACTGCTCATCTTCTCTAGCATATCCAGCTCTGACCAGGAATTTTACCACTTTCACAGGTACTCAAAACCAGTTTAACCTCAACAAAGAAGTCAACTGAGCCAAGAATGTTTTCCATCTCTTAATCATCGAGTAAATTGGATTCATCTCTCACATCAACCTTTAGCCATATCCAAAAACTTTATCCACATTCTGAGACAGTTCTCTTTACAAAACATCTAAAATCTACCATCCCCCTGCCAGTTCTTGGTGTCATAATCTTTACCCCTGGCTGCATCAACTGGCTGGCTAACTCAATAACACATGGATTCAGAGAGTCCATGAGTCAAATCATGTCCACCCAAATATAAGCATATACAGAAAAATTCTGCATGACAACAGTCCATAAGGTGAATATTAGTTTTGGCTCTATACACCAATTTCAAAAAAAGAATCCACCATAAAACAACAATGGTTAACTTTGCAGATCACCACAATTTTACAAAGCATTTTCGCAAAAATTTCATTGGAGTCTTGCAAGAATTCTATGAAGTTGACAAAGCAGGTTTTAACCTTATTTTAAAGATTATGAAATTAGGACCCAGCAAAGATAATTACCTTCCTAACAGCCCCTAGCTCATAAGTGGCAGAGACCCAGTGGCGTGATGGTTCCAGCCCATCACACAGCCTCAGAAAAGCCTAATTAATGTAGCCTCAGAACAAAGTACAGGACCTATTAGAGCATTATAATCAGCAATCATTGGAATAAATATATCTTGAAATTAAGCCTTCTGAATGTGATGTCAAGTCATTACAAAACTCTAGCTCCTTAAGTCAGTGTTTCACACTGTTGTGTTTAAACTTCTCTCCTTTCTCTCTTTCCACAAATTCACACAGTTCTTCATCCTGTTGCTGCTGCACATTTTAAATATTACAAATATTCTATCATGTTAAAATGGTTGAGAAGTACTGTTTTATTATTCAATTAGTGCTGTGACATTATCTTGATCATAAGAATCAAATTCTTTGTAGGATCCACTCTGACTTGTACACCTCCCCTCCTTCACCCTGTCCACCCATGTATTCATTTAAAATTTTAATATTTTGTTCATTGCATATTTTTTTTAATTTTTTTTAAAACTTCATGATTATATCATTTGTCTTGATGACTGAGTTTTTTGGTGCCCTCTTAAATGCCATGCTCAATACAAGTGGCTTATTTTCCCCACTCTATTCTCAGCCTTGTTTCTTTGAAATCCTTCTTTTCTGGTTAAAAGTAGATAGGTACACTGGGGTCACACAGGCCTGGACTTGAGGCTACCCTAGCCACTTAGAAGCTGTATGACTTTGGTCAACTTGTTTAACTGCTTTGATACTCCATTGCCCATAATAACCTTGGGCTCACAGAAGCATTTAACTCATAAGATCATTTCAAAGATGTTCATAAAATGCCTAGCACACAATAAATGATAGTCACTATTAAAATTATTACTGTTTAATTTACTTTATTTTTAATTGTGGTAAAATATAAATTACATAAAATTTTACCATTTTTAATTCAGCAGTGTTAAGGAAATTGACATTGTTGTATAATCATCACCACTACCCATCTCCAGAACACTTTTTGTCTTGCATAACTAAAACTCTGTACCCATTAAACAATAATTCCCCATCCCTCTCTTTCCTAGCCCCTGGCAACCACAATTCTACTATCTGTCTCTATAAATTTGACTTCTATGGGTCCCTCATATAAATTGAATCATACAGTATTTGCCTTTTTATGACTAGCTTATTTTACTTCACATAATGTCTTCAAGTTTCATCCATGTTGGAGCATAGTGTCAGAATTTTTTTCCTTTTTAAGGCTGAATATTTTCTTGTGTGGATAGACCATACTTTGCTCATCCATTCACCCATCAATGGACATTTCATTTACTTCCACTTTGAGCTACTGTAAATAGTGTTGTTATGAGCATGGGTAAACAGTAGTAAATGATTACTACTATTTTTGTTCTTGTCTTTATATTTTCTCTAATAATTCTGACAGCATACAGAATGAAGACTTGTCTACACAGTGAAGTATGAAACTATCTACAAACCATTCTGATGCAACTTTGATGCTAGTCTAACTCTGGAGAGGGACAATTCGCAGGACTCAAAAATAGTAACTTCTCATCATTTATTGGTTGAGCCTAAAGTTGTGATGACTATAGTTCTGGACTTAACTAGTCAATGAGTGGGAAACATAGAACAAACCAGTGTTTAAAATTCCTCTGTCAAATAGAAAAGCATACACAGGAATTCCACTGAATCCGTCAGCCAACACCTGTTAGTTACTTTGGCAAAAACTGTGTAATGTTTTTAAAAATTGCCAAGATATTCTGCATTTGTAGTAAGAATTCCTGGAAACCAGGGTCTTCTAAATAATAGATGAATCCTAGGGAAGAAAACCCATTATACTATGGTCAAAATATGGTTTCATTCAGTTATATTACAAAAGTTTTAATGGGACAAGAGACTTAGAATTATTTTCTTTTCTTTTTTTTTTTCATTCATTCATTTGTTCTCAAAAACGTTGTGTGCCTAGGAGGAGTCAGGCATTATGCCAGGTGCTGGATAACAAAGACAATTAGATCACCGTCTACTGAGACACACACGTGAGACCATTTAACAGCTGAATGTGGCCCATTTAGAGACACCTTCCAGGACTGTTATAGTAGAGTAAATCTTCCTTGGAAAACTTTCACAGGGCATTTTAGGAGAGTGTTACAATCAGTCCTACATATTTTCTTTCTTCTGATTTTCACCCAGTTTGATAACCTGGGAATGAGTAAACTTTAGGCTGTGTATTAGTCAAGCTACTTTAAAGAAAGAGAACCAATAAGAGAGATAGAGATACAGGTAGATAGAAATAGAGATGGAGATGGGGATGGGGTTGAAGATGGAGAGAGAGAGAGAAAAGGAGGGAGGGAAAGAGGGAGAGGTGAGAGAGATTCTAAGGAACTGGTTTGCACTATTGTAGAGGCTGCCAAGTCCAAAATCCATGGGGTAGACTGAAGGTTCAGGTAAGAGTTGATATTTCTATGTTGAGTTCAAAATTCACAGTGTAGGTAAGCAAACTGAGTTTCCAGGCAGGATTTCTATGCTGCAATCTTGAGAAAGATAGAATACCTTTTTATTCTGGTAAACCTCAGTCTTTGCTTTGAGAACTTCAAACCAATTGGATGAGGTCCTCTGACACATGCAGACCATCTGCTTTACTCAGAGTAAAGCAATACTCACATCTAAAAAATGCCTTCATGGCACCATCCAGACTGGTGTTGACTAACTGGGCACCATAGCCTAGCCAAGATAACACAAAATTAATCATCACAGTATGTGAATTATATCTCAATTTTTTAAACCTCAGTAATTAGAATTCAAACTATTCAATATAAAAATAGCAAAAGATTTTGAAAAGACATTTCATCAAAAAAGTTATACAAATGGCAAGTCATTATATAAAAATGATACTTAACATCATTATGCAAATGAAAAATTAAAAAGCATTTTCAAGTCCATGTTTTAAAAATCCCACTTCAACTTTAGTGGATCTGAAATGAATTGAACCTTTCCATGTGAAGTGACCCACACCTCTACAAACAACCCATGTGCTCTATTCTGAGAAGGTCTTAGACTCTCACAACGAAATGCTTTTAAACAGTCAAGTGTCAATCCTGGATTCTGCTTTGGCCATCCACTACCTTACGAATACCATCATCTTCTGTATTTAATTCCCCGACATGTATGACACTCTCTGCATCTTCCTATCAGTTTCTATTTTGATTGAATATTTGATCTTAGTTTCTTAGCTTTAAGGGTCTCTCTTCTTCAAATTGTTCATCATCTATGGTGCTGATGGCCCCTGTAAATTCTCTAAACCAAGGATCAGCAAGCATTATAAAAGGCTGAACAGTAAATGTTTTAAGTTTTGTGGGCCAGAAGGTCTCTGTTTCAGCTACTCACCTCTGCCCACTATTACACAAAAGCAGCCATAGCAAAGGTATAAATGAACTGGCATGGCTGTGTTCCAACAGAACTTTATTTACAAAGATAGGGGATGGACCAGATTTGACCTTGGGACTTAATTTATTGACCTCCTACTCTATTCAACAGCTCTATTATTCTTTTTATTAGAGATTCAAGGTGTGAAATGACGTCTCTGTATCAGCAAGATGCCTGACCATGATCAACTTAATGGAAAGGGTACATCTAGGGAGTGGAGGAAGACATGGATGACCTGCAAAACCAACCAGAGGTACCCCCACCCACTTGGAAACTTTCATGACATCACCAACAGGTCCAAAGTGCCTGGTAGAGAAGAGATGCTCAAATAAAGGTGGGCATTATGATCATCAGGACTAGCTGGGGCAGCATATGTTACTAAAGTTTTTACAATTATCATGACCAAAGATACAAAATGTCTTTCAGTCAACTCACTCTCATAGTTTATAGAACAGAAATTGCCAGCTTCCTTTATGGAGAAGAAACTGAGGTCTTAGTAATTAAAAGCAGTCACAGATGCCAGGAATTCCAGGTATAGGAAGATGATAAAACCAGGTACAAAAAAACCCTTGCCAAGCATAGGCATGTGTGGGTACTGCTCATGGCTGTTTTCTCAAGCAAAATGGCCCACAAGCTGCTTGTGGATTTAAGCCATTTTGCCCAGTAATAATTAATTTTATTGAGACTCTAAGTTATCCCTAAACTTTCAGTCTCTCCTTGTTCACTTAGAGGTTTTATATGTGTAGGTAACCGCATGTTAGTGGAAATGGTATGCCATGTTCCAAGAGGTTTGGGTTCAAGTCTTCGCTTTGCCACTTGCCTGCTGTGTGACTCTGGGTGAGCTACTTGGATCCTCTGGGTTTTATTTCACTCACCTAATGAAATATGGATAATAGGATAATATGGATAATTCACACAGGTAGAAGTGAATCAGTGTTGTGGATTGAATTGTGTCCCCCAAAATAAGATATGTTGGCATTTTAACCATGATACCTGTGAATGTAACCTTATTTAGGAAATAGAGTCTTTGTAGAAGTATTCAAGTTAAGATGAGGTTTGTGGGGTGGGCTCTAATCCAATATAATGAGTGTTCTTATTTAAAAAAAAAAAAAGTGTGGAGAATTTGGACCAAGAAATAGATATACAGAGAGGGAGGTCAAAATGAAAATGGGGGCAGAGATTGGAATTATGCTGCCACTAACCAAAGAACATCTGGGGTTACCAGAAAAGCTAGAAAGATAAGGAAGAATCCTTCCCCTGTGGGTTTCAGAAAGAACATCTTGATTTTTTACTTCTAGCACCCAGAACTGTGAAACAATAAATTTCTGTTGTTCTAAGCCACCCACTTTGTGTTACTTTATTGCAGAAACCCTATCAAGGTAATATAGAGAGGTTTCAATAAGATATTTGAAAGAAAGTCCATAGCTCAATGGTTGACACATACGAATGCTCCAATTTGCTTGTGGAAGACATAAATGTACTTTAAAACATCTAGTTTCCATTTCTCCTAATGATGTACCAGGATACTTTATGCTTGTTCTCATCTATAATTCTTATAATAATGCAGTGAAATATGGGGACTCATCAATCTCACCCACATTATAGGCTAGGAAACTAGAGCCCAAGAAGGTTAAGTATTTGTTCAAGGTGACATAGCTAGGAAGTGATCACTAACTATGTGGCACTGACTCATTTAGGGTAAGTCACCAGGGTACTCCTGAATGTAGCAATGGCAAAAAGGAATCAAGTAGGCAAAGTTGTTTAAAAACATGAATATGAATACAGACAGAGCATAAGGGATCCATCACATTCTAAAGTCTATTCTATGTACCTTCAGTGGCGTACTTTATGCTATACACCTCTAGAAGTATTTAATTCCACAAAAATGCCGATCTTTGGAACTCAGAGCACATGGAATGGAGATGTGCTACCTTCCCAAATTCTAGGTGCCAACCAATGTTGTGGTCTTCCAGAGCAGTCTACACCTAGTACCTGAGCAAGAGGATGGGCCATTTCAGCATTTCAGTGCTGAAGGGCACTATCCACTCTAAAGTGTCCTCCTCCAGATTAGCAGAGCAAACTATTCAGGCTTGTACCATGGGTGGGTATCTCCTGCCCAACCCTTCTTCCCTGTCCCCTTTCTTCCTTGGGCGTTGGTCCCTAAAAACATGCTGCAAACCACTCTCCATCTCTATGTCTGCTTCCAGAGACCACAGATTTTGCATCTTTCTTCAACTAGCAAGGAGTGGTATTGACCCAGATATAAAGCTGATAAAATATCCAGGGAGAGAAAACATCTTGATATCCAGGCTCTTGTAACTTGAGTCCAGGGCGATGAAATGCAATAAGGTGTGGAAGGAGGGAGTGTCTATGAAAAAATAAAAAAACCTCCACCCCGTCTATGGACAGATGTTAGGTCCCACTAACTTAAAGTGCAGACAGAGAAGGAATCTCCATAAAACAACACTAAAATGTAAAAGGATTCAGGAGGAGTCCTTCTGCTACCTGTAGAATCAAATCTGTAAGACCAGATAACTATGTTTTTTAAAGGAACGTGTGATAAGAACATTGAAAAGTAATTTCAAGTCACATGGATCAACTCCAAAAAAACACATATGCATG
Organism: Carlito syrichta; assembly: GCF_000164805.1. Taxonomy (NCBI): domain Eukaryota; kingdom Metazoa; phylum Chordata; class Mammalia; order Primates; family Tarsiidae; genus Carlito; species Carlito syrichta. The sequence goes on from NW_007248836.1 coordinate 109,486, forward strand.
ACTATGAAAAGCCCATTCAAATGGCACTTCAGATTTTTACAGTCATTGGGGAAAAAAAGGTATTAGAAGTCTTGTTATTTGTGCAAAAACCCCTTGGCTAATGATAATTGTTTCCTACATATGTATTCACATTTCCACTTAAGGTGAAGGTCAAAAGAAGCTAAGTAAGAACAGGGAAGGGGAAGGATTAAATCATTCCATGAAAATTTTTGAACTGATTAAAAGTTTACAGAGAAAAATAATCTATTCCAAACATAGTCACCCCATATCCCCTGCATGAAGAGAGCCGGGTACTTTATGCCAAACCCCTGCCTTTCAGGCTATCTGATTACCCCTTATCAGGGGCCATTAGTGTCTGATAACAACAACCAATCTATTGTTCAGTCTTAATTTCCTTAAAGAAAATTCTCCTTCTCTAGCATGTAACTCCTTCCCTTGCTCACCCCCACAGACTTTGCAAGGAGTAAGGATACATTGAAAGGTCTGGCACCAAAAAGTGAGGTCACAAATGCACCATTCCATGTTCTGGCCACAGGGCAACACTATGTTCTTGTCCCAAGCTTTGCTGAGCAACAGAAAGAAAAAATGGCATGCGGTATTTATCATGATGACTACAAAATATGTAGCATGTCAGAGTCAATGGGATTGTGAGATCTTTCAGCCCAGCCTCTTCCGTTTATGGGTCAGGAAACAGAAACCCACAGTCACATGGAGCAATAGAGATCAAGTCTAGATTTCTGATTTTCAAACCAGGCTTAGTTCCACTACAACACATCACTGCCCATACCTTATCATTTTTTCCCCACAGCACGACTTAGGGAGAAAACAAACTATTCAGCCTGAGTCCTTCCAGGAATGTCATCTCACTTCTTCCATTACTCTTCTTACAGTATTTATAGACATTTTAAGGATAATTCTGACACATTCGGATTCATTGTCAGAGAATAATGACTAAGGAAGAGAAATTCACTTTGAAACAAAAATTCTGTGGATATTGCCTCTGGTTTAAAATGTGGTCTCTAACTAGCTTCCACTAAGGAGAAAAAGGATACAGAAAAGAAGATATAGAAAAAGGAGCGCCCCTTCTAAGAATAGTGATGCTATGACTGACAGGAAAATTTTTACCAGAATACGGAAGGAGTTGCCACTAATTACAAAGATAAACCCCACAGCCTCTACTCTGGAGTTCTGAGTCTCATCTGTCTCTACATTCAGAAGCTCAGGTTTGTCCATACCAGGAAACAGCTCAGCCATCCCCATGTAGTGTGGATGCAGGCTAGAATCCCTTCAGAGCCACACTTTCTACTTTTATCTCAGGAAATAAACTAACGAAATGACTTAGTGTTTGGGAGAAGGGTGTGAACAGTAAGGGGGCATTACATGGAGGGAGGGGAAACCCCAAGCACTGTAGTGAGCCAAGAGTCTCAGAAGGAGGACGTGGAGGACACAGGGACAGACCTTGTCATGGGTTCCATCAGTTCAGTGTCAGGAGAGCAAATGGGTAGAGAGGATCCTGCTTTAGCAAAGAGCCGGGAGAGAGAACGGGAGGTAAGATGCAAACTAAGTGAGCAACATGTAAAGAGTTGCTGGTGAGACAAGGAAGAATGGCAAGGAAACCTTCGTCATCTTAACGTAAATATCTGCTTTTAGTCTGATTAAAAATAAAGAGAAAAAAGACAGACTCGATCTTGCAGAAAACAGAAGCCAGAGTTTGGAGGGAAAGTTGAGTGTTCAGGATGAATGGAAAGACATAAGGAGATAAAAATGAAGAGAGAGAAGATGAAGGAGACCCAGAAGGGCACCACCAAAACACCGTGAATTCTTGAGAAGGAAACAAGAAAGGCTGAAAAGAAAGCTTTGATTTAAAATAACTCATGAAAACTTTAGAGTTCAAAAAAACCCAAGTATGTGGAGGAAAAGTTTCCCTCACCACTCACCAGGTTCCAACCTAAACTGATGAAAGAAACCCCCACTGAAACATGTTCTAACAACTCTTAAATCATGAATGGATGAAAAGAGCATATAAGTATTCAGCTGAAGGAGTGAAGAGAGTTTACCTACAACAGAACAAAAATAAAGCAGCTTCAGTTGTCCCCTTTATAACACTAAAAACTAAAAGGAAATGCAACTGCAATTTTGGCTAAATTTAAACTGAACAAAAGATTATTAAGCAATATACACCAAATGGTCAAGAGATGACTCAAAAAAAAATATGCCTTTGTGACATAATAGGACTGTGGTGAACCTTAAAATTTATTAAAGAAGGTTACATGTTTTAACAAGTATAAATGTTATTAAAGTGTTGGTCAAAATAACTATAAATGTAAAATACCTGTCAAAACAATATGTAAGAAAAATAATTTAATAACAATAGTCTGAATCTTAAAGCCCAGTTTATATCTGTAAATCTCAAAAATAGGAAAGGAGAGTAAAATCATATTAAACCTCTTGCTTGATATAGAAAACTTAAAATTATCTCATTCTTAATTTTTATTATTATGAAAATACACATTTTTAATGTTTTTATAAATTTTAAGAGTCACGGGTAAAAGTAAAACTAAAGTGCATTGACTCAATCTCAGGAGGTATAAAAGTTAAAAAGAAATATAGATGGAGATCAAAGGGAGGCCCAAACTTCACCTGCATGATGACCACTTGTCATCAGACATTAGAAAAAGAAAGAAAACTTTTTTTAAAAGTCTAAATAAGACGGGCTCAGCGGCTAAGTCTGTAATCCCGAGCCTTTGGGAGGCTGAGGTGAGTGGATTGCCTGAGCCTGCGGGCTCGAGACCCGCCTGGGCAGCGAGACCTCATCTCTACAATAAATCAAAAAATCAGCCGGGCTGGTAGCGCATGCCTGTAATTCCGGCTACTTGGAAGGCTGAGGCGGAAGGATCGCCGGAGCCCCGCAGGTCGAGGCTGCGGTGGCTGGGAGCAGCCGCTGCACTCCAGTCTGGGCGACCGAGTGAGACTCCAACTCAAAAAACAAACAAAAAAAAAAAGTCTAAATATTGTGACAAAAATAAATTAAAATGTTAATAGATGGTCAGATTGGATTTTTAAAGTCAAATCTATTTTGCTCTCAAGAGATATTATGAAAATAAAATGATTGGAAAAGGTGTTTTTAAATGAACAAAGATTTATTAGATAAATTTTAAAGGTGGATTTAAAAAAATAGAAAGCTATTGCAGACAAAGTTGAATTTCAGACAAAGTTGAATCTCAGGTGGAATATTACACAGAACAAAGACTGAAATATTACATCAATTAAAATAGAATCCAAAATAAAATAAAGCAGTAATAAATACTTGCTGAATAGCAGGGCATAAAATATATAAAGCAAAATTATCTCAGATGAATAATATTTAAAGAATAGAAACCATTACATATAAATTAATACATATTCCTAAATAACCTTTGATTTTAAAAAAGCAAACTATTTTTTAAATGTGTAAAACTTTTAAACATATTATCAAAATTTTTGAGATAAGAACAAACAGCTCTCGTAGGAAAGTTCACATTTAAACTCTCTTAGTATTAAAAAGGAAAGATTAAAGTTAAATGAATTAAACCCTCAATTCAAAAAGCAAACAAATCTAAGGGAGGTAAAAAAAATACTTTTAAAAAAATTAGTGTCATTAAAGAAACCATACAATTAATAGATACATCCTAGAGGTGATTCTTTGAAAAATGTATACATAGATACACACACATTTCTAGTATTCAAATGAAGAAAATAAAAATATGTTTATATAAATGAATAAGAAGAAATGATCACAAAAAGGTTAAAAGATGTAAAAGCAAATTTTGCATAAATCTATGCTAATGAAATCTTCACAAAATGGCAGATTCTTCTAAGAAAATGTTTGTTATCAAAACAATAGCAAGAGCATCTCACTTGGATAAGCCAAAAACTATGAAAAAAATTTCAAAAGTTATCCAAATTCACCTCCAAGAGACCACAGACCATAACAAGTTTTTAGATAAGCTCTTTAAATAAGGAATAGATTATTTTTATCATACATAAATTACTTCAGAGCATAGAAAACATAGAGAGCTTGCCAGCACAGTTTACATAATTGGTTTAGTCCTGAAACCAAAACCAAAGAAGAGAGAAAAGAGGAAAAGGGGGGGGAAAGAATCCCATTATAGACAAACTCCTAACAATAGACACAAAAATTCTGTATAAAATATCATAAAGTGAATGTCATATTATTTTAGAAAAATGATTTGCCATAAATAAGATTTACACAAGGAATGCATGGACCATTTAATCCTAGTCATTGTATTACTGTAATATGGCATAGCAGAGCCAATTAGGGAAACAGTGTGACGCTCTTCAACTATATCAAAAGAGTTGCTAAAGCCAGCTGTTTACAAGCTACGTAGATACTGAAGAGTAAATATAAATGTCCAGGTATGCAGATAATTCTTTAAGAAAAAAAAAAGATCACAGTCTAAATTATCCAGATAGCTGGGATTTAAACATTCATTAATTCGAAAAGAATACCCTCTGAGAAAGATAGACCACTACAAGCCATTTCCTCACTATGAGCAATAAGAACTCCCCATTCCACCCAAGCAAGCCCTCCAGAGCACCAGCCTTACTGTCATCTGTCACAGGCCACTGCCCCTCTGTTAGGCCATGGAGTCCCTCTTGTCTACTTCAGTGTCTGGACTCACTCAGCTCAAGCTCCACCTTATCCCCTCCAGGAAGTTCCCACTAACCCTCTTCTCTTCCTTCATGCCCACAGGCAAAGCTCTCTCAGAACACTCTGTCTTGGTAATTATTTTCTTGTCTGTCTCCCCTGAGACCACAAACTCCTGCGGCCCTGGTTTGTGTCATATAATTTCATTATCTAACCTCGCACCACAGAGTAAGCACTCAATTAGTGTTGATTCTTTGTTTAATTAATCAATATACCAAAAATTTGCAAGTACATATCTGTATTGATTTCTGTGCAGCAAAACAATTCTAAATTAATAATTGAGTCATATTTTCCTTCAACAAATCAGTCCAAAACACTAACACAGGCATGCATAGACATCCAGGCCAAGTCAGTTTTAAGGGATTTCCTGATTCCAGCTCTGGCACTTGAGCTTTTAAGACTTGCCACATGAACCTGGGGAACAAAAGCTAAAAAGCATTCCGCTGTCATTTTTCTTCCTAGTTCCGTTTCATCTGCGTAGACAGTGAGAAAACACAGCTAGGCCAATTCAGGTTTCCCATTTCAATTACCCACTGGTAAGGGGTAATCTTTAAATGAAACTTTAACCCAAAGAATTTATCTTACTCCACTAATGGCCTGAAAGTTTCCTTTGCCTTTTATAAGAGGCAACTTGCTGGTTTTTCACATCTTCCATACCAAGTTATACTAATCAAGATCTCATTAATGTGGCCTCCTTCCACCCATTAACCAATTCTCCTATCTTCATGAGAATTAAAATAGCTCCAAAAACTAAGAATTCTAAATACTACACATATTAATTGGGGGATGGGGGTAAGGGAGGACTGTTTTGTTTCATTATTTCCACACCGAAATTGTAACACAGATAAAATCCCTAGAATCCACCAATAAATTAACTAAAATAAACATTCAAGAAAATGGCAGTGGAAAATTTTACATTTTGTGTGTGCCTGGATGCATTTTGGGCTTAGGGTTCTAAGGAGTTTGCTCTTCTATTTTCTAAGTGGAGTACGGAAGAGTTTTTTTTTGTTGTTATTATTTTAAATAGATGGGGTACAATTCAGGGTTAGGTATACAAACGTTCGACATGCAGGTACTCTTGTTGATGAGGTGTGCCTCCCCCTCCCCTGGCAGTTTCCCACTACTGCCAATCCAGAAAGGGATTTTTTTAAAAGAATCAGGCCAGTGGTAACAGAAGTGGTTGGATGCAGCCTAGAAGGATGCTAGCGCGTTGTCTGAAGAATGGGAACAGCAGACAGACAAGATTAGCATTACAGCAAGACCACATCTGCATCACACAAAAGGAAGAGAAGACTGGCATAGAGCCAGGAAACCTGGGCTATGAAGTCAGCAAATCCAAATTATTCAGTACAAATCCCCATTTTCAAAAAATGGGCCGGGTCCATAAATATATCCACAAGTCTGCCAACTAAACTTGTAGATGCCTGTCTAAATATTTCAGATGTGGAAACAGAGCGCCCACTGAGTTAAAAAGCAATTTTTACCCATCTTTCTATATCGCAAAGCAATTACTGCTCACTCACCACTTTAATTTGTACTGACAACCTAATGTCGGATATCACCAAAGAAAACAAATGAAAAATGGAAAGAATAGTTAGTCTCCTATATGATATATGTTTATGCCAAAAAAGATTAGCTAAAAATCCATCTTCTTCCACCTGAATTTAGAGAATGTTTGAGGGAACTGTCAGTAAAATCATTACTAATGAAGTACCAGAATATGTGAACAATGGTTAGAAAGGAAATGTAAAAGATAAATGCAATCACAGATGTCGCAAAGTTTTCATTAGCAAAGGAAGATTCTGGGAAACTTCTTGTTTTTGGAACAGCCTATGATCATTACAAGTAACCAGAACATCAAATCTTATCCAGTCCTCTATTAGAATTTTCAGCGATTTCCCTGTACTCAAACTTCTACTATGTTCTGGTTGGTGTATTTTGTAGAAATGGTAATGATGGAGCTAACCAATATCAGGTCACTCATTCATTCAGTATGAGATACAGTTGCTTTCCTCATTAGCTCCATGTAAATGAGAAAGGACAACATTGGCCAATGCTTAAACTTTGGGGAAAAAAAAGCCTAGGGTGGCCTTCCTATGAAAATTGGAAAGAAGGCCAGGCACAGTGGCTCACGCATCTAATCCTAGCACTTTGAGAGGCCAGGGTAAGAGAATTGCCTGAGCCCATGGGTTCAAGACCTCATCTCTACAATAAATTAAAAAATTAGCTGGGTGTGGTATCACGTGCCTGTAGTTCCAGCTACTTGGAAGGCTGGGCAGAAGGATCACCTGAGCCTAGCAGGTCGAGGCTGCGGTGGCCATAAGTGTGCCACTGCACTCCAGCCTGGGCAACAGAGTGAGACTCCCACCCAAAAAAAAAAAAGAAAAGAAAATTGGAAAGGAAACCATTACCATCCTCTCTCCCTACCATCCAAACACCAAACCTACTTTTTGGATAGCATTGTCTACTGTATTTACAAACCATCTTTGAATTGCGTATTCAAAGTGACCTATAAATATGCCAGCTATCATAACTCACTCAGTTCCCTGAGAAATCCCACTATTCCAAGGGAGCCACAAGAAGATAGCTTTCCTCGTGAAAGGGATGGGGCTTGTTCTAAAGCTGTACACCCAACTACACTTCTGACCACTGGAATGTGGCAAGGGGAGTAGGGACGAGTGAAAATCACAAAGAGGGTGTGGGAAAGGCAAGGAGCAGGAGTGGGGGCCTGAGAGTGGTAGTTTGCAAAGTGAGTTCAAATAACTTTTCTCTACCCATAGACATGCCCTTCAAGCACTTGTCTAGTAACTTGATCTTTTTACCAGCAAAAAAGCCTGGTTCTTCTTGCAAGGAATAATGGGGAGAAAAGAAGAGCAAGAATTCATTGTCCCCTAGACTTCTAAAACATTTTAATCTCAATTTATCTTTATTGCCCATGTCAGCTTGACAAACAAAACAAACTCCCAGTGTTATTTCCGGTTTGCTTGGTGCTGATGAGGAGAGCAATTGTATCTCACACTTGTACTGACAAATGAATGAGCGACTAGATATTAGTTAACTCCATGATGACCATTTTTACAAAATATTTTTTTTAAAAAACACTCAACAAAGACACTTATTAAAACCTTTATGGTGAAAGACTATAAACCTATGAACTAGCTCAAAAGTTCCAATTTCCCTTTTTAACATGCACCAAATGCCAAGAACCAGACTCAGACTCACAACAGTGGTGAGATTGCTTAGTGAGACCCCAAAGATGTATCATCCCCACAGCTCGAGCTTCACCTCTGAATCCACATGAATAATATTCCCATGTATTTTTTTTGGTTAGAAGTACTATGGCTCTCGTTTCATTGATGGGCAATTAGGATTATTTTGTGCAGAGCAAACTTATAAAGCTGAAAAGTCAGCTCACTTGTGCAGAGGGAAGGGAACTCACCCAAGTCCTGAGACCTAAACCTGGACCTAGACCTGAATCTGTGAGGAGGTTAGCAGAAAAGTTGAGGCTTTTGACTCTACACTCCTCCAGGAATCCAACCTGTACAGCGCCAGGGGACCCACAGCCCATGGAGACAGAAGATTCAAGACTCAGGGTAAGAATGTAACCATAATAGGTTCATTGCTGGATGTACACAATAAGTCAATACACTGAGACACCAGGTTGCAGCAGAAAGAGCGTTAATAGTAAAGTCACTGAATGAGAAGAAGGGAGGAAACCGCAAATCCACCTCCCTGAGGCATGGGGGCTAGAGTTTTGGAGTTGGCCAAAGTGCGGAGATTGCTGATTGGTTAAAGAGTGCTGGGTGAAGTCATGGGATAGGGATATGAAGAAGCGATATTCTCATGCTGATCCCATTCCTCTGTGGGGGTCTTCAAACTGGTTGGCATCTGCAAAACAGCAAAACAGCTGAAATGCAGGATCTGAAAAACATCTTAAGAAATCCTTAAACAAAGCCTTATGATTCTACTGTCAGAAATCTCATATATAGGAACAATGGGGATGTAAACAAATTCTTAACAATCTTCTGACCCTAATGTTGGAAATCGTATCTTTAGAAACAACTGTGTGAGAATATAGTGCTATGTGACTTTTAGCAACAAGAAGGGAGTTAAAGTGCAGACTGATTTATGCTTAATTGTAACTATATTTCTGTCCAGAACCCAGCATGCAATTCTTGTCACTCCTGTAGGGATGGTTTAAACAATATCTTAGCCTAGCCAGGGGCAGGATAGGGCTCCAATCCTTGTGGGATATTAGTGTGCAAACTAGAGGATGAGGAAGAACAAATCTCTTCAATGCACTCCTCAACCAAGGTCTCAGGAGACATGAAGGTAAAATAAGACTGAAGTTTGCAGATGGAGTAGGTAGGATACTTGGGGCTCACCAGACTTAGAGTAGAAGAGAATGAAAGATGTTCCAGCCCCATTCACCCAGTGGAAATTGTCTGTTCTATAAACTGGTCAGGACAGGCTGAAGAACTGAACCTGCAGGTAGATGGGTGTTAGCACTCCCAGCTGGACAAAGCTGGGATGGACATAGTCATGATGAAACAAATACCTCGAGGCAAGGTGGACAGAAGCCCAGGTCCACTTCATGCCTATGAGGAAGCTCGGAAATAGCACTTTAATTATAGAGTTGCCCATGAGTTGAGTCACATGTTAAATGATGCATTTGCCATTGAATAGAAATCACTCATTCCAGGAGCACACACTCTCTTCCTTCCCTAAATACTTACTGAGCATGTGCAAGAAGCTGGCATCTGAAGATGAGTAGGTGGAAAATATGAACATGTCAATCTTCACCACAGAAAGTTTAAGACCCCACCCATAAACCATTTCTTTATTTTATATTTAACAAGAGAATCCCAGCTTAGAAGTCAAGGATTACATTGACAACAGCTTTTCCACGTTTGTTTATTTATTTATTTTTGGGTTTTGGGCCAAGTTTTATCTCCATGGCTTCTTTTTTTTTTTTTTAACTAAATTCACTTTACATGTAGTTTTTTTCTAAGAAGATTTTATAATGTATTTAATATTGATTGTGTTAAGGACGTGTGGCAGGTTTTAGGATCTAATATTTTTAAAACTTAGCCCTTTGGAAACTATAGAATTAATTTAAAAAATTTTTTAACTTAACACTTGGTGTCATTTTCACATAGCCAATATATGATACACAAATGCAGCTATGAAGGATGCTTCATACTTCTCATTGTTCTTATGAACAGTTTAAGGCAATAGTCCATTAAATTGAGTAATATGGATCTTTTTAATAAGAAAACCATTTCTCACATTTACCTCTACTCATCTTTAGATCCCACATGCTCAGAAAACATTTGAGAATGGAATGGAGTATGTACATGTGGTGGTAAATTTTATGTGTCAACTTGCCTAGCCACAGGATGCCCAGAGTAAGCATTATTTCTGGGTGTGCCTGTGAGGATATTTCTTGATAAGATTAGCATTTGGATTAGTGGACTCCACTTTTTGTCCAGTCTGTTGAAAGTCTGAATAGAACAAAAGGTAGAAGAAGGAGGAATTAAACCTTTTTGTTTCCCCCGTCTGCTTGAGTTGGGACAGGTCATCTCATCTTCTGCCCTCTGACCAGGAGTTATACCATCAGCTCCCCTGGTTCTAGGCCTTCCAACTTGTACTAAATTACACCACCAGCTTTCCTGGGTCTCCAGCTTGCAAACAGTACATCATAGGAATTCTCATCCTCTATAATAGACTGAACTGATTCCTCACAATAAATCTCTCTCTCTCTCCACATATATATAGATATATAGACATACATATCTAGATATACATATACATATACACGCAAATATGTGTGTGTATGTACATGTAAGCATATATATGTAAATGGTTTCTTCTATTGGTTCTTCCCTAAAGAACCCTGACATGGTGCTCCTGGAATGACTTCTATTCAACCCCAAATGCATCATATGCTCAATATTATGTGCAACTCGTTTAAATTATGTTTCTTAAATATGAAATCACATAAAGCTAGAAATAAATTCCTTGTGATTAAGGCACTTATAAAATTAAAATAAATCTTAAAATAAATGCAATCAAAGTGGTAAGGAGATGCAAACCTTCAAGTTAATAAATTTATTTTAGCTTGGCAGGCAGTGATGTGATTATAAATATGACTGCTAAGGCATTTTGGTCTGGGTCTGGCCTATGGCATCACCATGTGTGCCATGATGTGTGTGGTTCTCCAATACTTCTCTCAACTCAAAGTACAATGAGACTTTGCTTGTGACAACCTAGGTCCTTCACATGGAGCATCATCTCATTGTTTATAATGCTAGGGCCACCTCTGCTCCTTTTTGCATTGGCAAGTGACAGTGGATATAAAAATCTCTGCTGCTTTGCCATGATGAAGTCTCTTTGTTACAGCATGCCCACCAAGTGCCCATCATTGTCTGCTTAATTAATTGACTTCACAATGGAGCATCTCCCCTCTGTTTCTGACTTCATCCTCTCTTCTTTTCAGAGGCAGGGTGTTGAAATACTATCGAAAGTCAAGCATGGAATTATAGCTCCAGATTGTGCTAGGTTCCAAGGGCCTATAATTCCAAGGAGGAATTAAACCTTTTTGTTTCCCCCGTCTGCTTGAGTTGGGACAGGTCGTCTCATCTTCTGCCCTCTGACCAGGAGTTATACCATCAGCTCCCCTGGTTCTAGGCCTTCCAACTTGTACTAAATTACACCACCAGTTTTCCTGGGTCTCCAGCTTGCAGACAGTACATCACAGGAATTCTCATCCTCTGTAATAGAGTGAGCTGATTCCTCACAACAAATCTCTCTCTCTCTCTCTCTCTCTCTCTCTCTCTCTCTCTCTCTCTCTCTCTCTCTCTCCCCACATACATATAGATATATAGACATACATATCTAGATATCTAGATATACATATACCTATACACGCAAATATGTGTGTGCATGTACATGTAAGCATATATATGTAAATGGTTTCTTCTATTGGTTCTTTCCCTAGAGAACCCTGACATGGTGTTCCACATGTATATGGAGTTTAAGTTCTAAATAAGCACCAAAGGCATAAATATTAAAGTCTAAATTACCCTCAAGATTTTCTGAATTGCCAATCATGCATGAGACACATAGCTTTATCTCTACAGCTCTATATAGTAATTCTTGTGCACACTGAAGTTTGAGAACCACCAAAACAGACCACTATAGACTGAATGTTTGTATCCCTCAACATTTATACCTAACACCCAATGTGATAGTATTTGGAGGTGAGACCTTGGGGAGGTGGTTGAGAGCTCCCTCACCCCATCTGCCATGTGAAGTTTCAGCAAGAAGACAGACTTCTATGAACCAGGAAGTGGGTCCTCACCAGACATCAAATCTGCTGGCACCTGATTTGGGCTTTCCCAACCCCCACAAGCACGATAAATAAATTTCCGTAGTTTATAAGTCACTTCGTCTGTGGCACTTTGTTGTAGTACCCTGAACTGACTAAGCCATAGGTCAAAAACAAAACCAAAGTCTCTCCACAGAAGTCTGGGCATCCAAATCAGCCCAGATCAGACAAATGAACTCTCAGGGTTGAATAAGAGATGAGTAGAGAATTCTAAAGCGTCCTTGCTTGCCAGAAGAATTTACTCCCTCATTTTCTTATATTGAGCTTCTAAACTTAATATGTATTAATAGATGCAGTCATATTATAGGAGGTTGAAACAAGAAAATTGTGTAGTGTCATCCCAGGACAAGTATATAAAGTAAACTATTAAGTTAAAAGTATATGTGATGCATTTCCGTAAATTCAGTGCTGCATTGGGGATTGATTGTCTCTCCTTATTTAGTCTCATAACTAATTCATGCCAAAAGACATTTCCTTAAAAATTTTTTTGCAAATAAGGCTTGCTTTGTTGAAATATCCAATTTTATATGTCTTTACTGAAAAAAAGAATCTTATTAAAAATCAAGGCTAGTATACTATGCCCAAAGAATAGATCTTCATGGGTTGAGAATCAGAAGAACTATATGTTGCATATAAAGGTGCCATATGCAAGGAAGCTAAAAGAATACTTGGTTATCAGGATAGAGAGAATGAAATATGATTACAGATCTATTACCCTTAATCAAATGAAACTAGCAATCAGAATATTTGGTCTGTATAATTTTCCCAAAAATATTTTGACATGATACATTTAAGTCCCCTTAAAGCAATATGGTCTATATAAATGTTTAATTACATGAATCAAAATAAATAAAATAAATTTTAAAATAAAAATAATCAAAATCATTAAATCTATCCAACTTTCCCCTGGTTCTCCTCACTCAGCTCTAATCTCCTATTGCTAAGAGGAATTCTTTTTGTTATATTGATTGCCTTTGTTCCTTCTACAGCCACTTGACATTAGGTTATCTCACTCCTTACCCACTCTGGTTATCCCGCTGAGAAACTGAAAAGTCATCACTGACGCTTCGTCTCTCCTTGACCACCATATCCAAGCTGTTCAACAAGCCCTGACATATAATCTGAGTAATAGCCCAGGCTGTCCCCTCTCCACCTGTGCAGCCACCATCAGATCCAGACCATCAGCATCTCCCACTCCCACTTAAACTATTCAAACATCCCCCCAATTGCTCCCTGCTAAGTTGCTCTCCATTCAGCAGTCAGAATGATCTGAAAATGCAAATCATTCTGGCTCCCTACTTCGCCCTTTTACTTACTGCTAATTTCTATCAGAATCATGACCAAGCCCCTTCTCCCAAGCATGTTCCCCCGTGATCTGGCCCCTGCCACCCTCTCCAGCCACAGCAGGAGCTTCTGTCCCCATTCCTTGTATCAGATCTCTCTCAAACCTGCTAAGGACTCATGCTCTGTGGCCCTGCAGGAACTTCACACATCTTTGGTCCTCAACCTGGAGGTCCTGTTCCTCCCCATAGATCTGGCCTACTTCACCTTATTGTCATTTCCTCCTAAGAAGCTTAACCCCTCCCCAAACATCTCTAGGCCACTCCCCTTGTTGCACCTTCTCACAGAGCTCACAGTGCAGTAGGCAGAATAATGGTCCCCAATGATGCCCATACCCTAATCCTTAAAACCTATGAATGTGTTATTTTATGTGACAAAAAAAGTTCAGGTCAATTAAGATAAGAATCTTGAGATGGGGAGTGTACCCTGGATTATCCAGGTAGGCCAATGTCATCAAATGATCACTAAGAGCAGAGAACCTTTCTCACCTGCAGCCAGAGAGAGACATGAGGACAGAAGATGAGCCAGAGAAAAGTGACATTGTTGATTCTGCAGGTGGAAGAAGGGGACTATGTGTCAAGGAATGTGGGTGACCTTTAGAAGCGGAAAAGGCAAGGACAGGGATATCCCCCCAAGATCCTCCATTTCCAGAACATGGTCATAACTGCAACTCGGTTTTAGCCTGTGAGACCAGAATCAGATTTCTCACTTATAGACTGCAGCATGATAAATTAGTCCCATTTAGAGCCACTAAATTTGTGGTAATTCATTATCCACCAGTAAGAAACCAACACACATGGTATTTATGGTATTTGTCATTACTATAATATTGACAATTATTTATATTATGTGGTAGTTTAAAAACACAGGCTCTGGAGCCAGATTGAGTGGGTCAAGCTCCTACCACACACTAGCCAGGCAGCTCTGGACAAGTTAACCCAAAATAGACCAGCTAGTCTTCCATTCCCTAATCTGTAAGAAAGGAGTAATCACTTGGCATGGTGGCTTACATACCTGCAATCCAGCACTTTGGGAGACTAAGGTGGGAAGATCACTCAAGACCATCCTGGGCATTACAAATTTGACCATCCTGGGCATTACCATCTCTACAAATTAGTCAAGCATGATGGCATGTGCCAGCTACTCAGGAGGCTGAAGCAGAAGGATCTCCTGAGCCCAGAAAGTTGAGACTGTGGTGAGTTATGATTATGCTACTGCACTCCAGCCTGGGTAACAGAGTGAGACCCCAGCAAAAAGAAAAGGAAGGAGTAAGAGGAGGAAGTAATCATGCTTACCTCCAAGCATTGTACTAAGAATTAAATAAAATAACGTAGTAAAGAAAGTATTTAGCACAGGGGCAGGCACAGAGTAGGCCTTCAATACAATATGCCATGATGAATATTATTGTTATTTGTGTGATTAATTGTTTTCCCCAAAGGGTTATAAACTTTGTGAAAACACCATGACTTTATCATTCATCATTGTATGTCCAAAGACAAGCACAGAGCTCAATAGAGTTGAATACTCAAGGACGAAATGAATGAATGGCTCTACATGTGAACTACTTACCCAGTGTACTCCACGATATGAGCTGAGCAGTTGCCATATATGCCAGGCTTTATGCCAAGTGCTGACAAATAAAAGAGGAAAAAAAGTGTCCCTTATTTCCTGTGAGCTTTCAGCATCCCAGGGTTCTTAGCAAGTCAATACAGGGTGACAGCACTAGACAGCATCGGCCAGTGTCATGAGAATGACAAAGCCAGGGGCACTTTAGAAGTATGAAGATGACATGGTCTTATTTGTCTTGGGTGAACTGGGAAGATTTCCTGGAGGTGGCAAGATATGAGTTGGGTCTTTGAGTCTGGTGAAGTTCTTACTAGATAGAAGCAAAGATGGAAAAATTTTGGTAAAAGGCATTAGCAAAGGTACCAAGACAGGTTGGTTAAAGGTGCACAGGGGGTAACTTTGACTCTGATAAAGAATTCATGCTGAGGAGTAGAGGTCATGAGTTTGCAAGAACTTGTTTGCACCAGTTTGTAGATGGCCTTGAATACCAGCTAAGGACTATGGATCATCCCTAAATGTAAATAAAGGGAGGTCATTGAAGATTTCTGATATATGCCATGACAAAACGAAACAAGTCTATAGGATAATAGCGGGATGGGGCTGGACAAACAGCTGCCTTGTCTGACATACCATGTGCTGAGTCAAATTCCTAGTTTTAAAAAAATGGGGGGGAAATGAAATGCTAAGACTTCAGGGAGATACTATCTTTGCTTTCCAAACTTCTTTTGAATTTGTTTTTCCCAAGATGGGATATGGATGCTTGCCCATGACGGTCTGGATATCTCAGTCTTTTGCTATCCTGGGTAATCATGGCACACTCACTGCCCTCCTCTTTTCTCAGGAAATGAAGACTGGGTAGCTCTTCTGTTACAGGTTGCATAATGAATTCATTAACACCCCTCCCAAAGGTGTTAGCATTTCAGTCTTGTGCTCTGTGGCTGCACAGTTTTAGGCCCCAGAACAACTTGCAGTGTTGAGAACGGAATGAGAAAGAGTAAATCAGACCCTTAGCAGTCCTTGCCCAGAATCCCCAAATCTTAGTCTGACATATCAGTCTCCCGAAAAAAGCAAGTTCGGTCCCATCAGTGGCTGACACAGATGTGGGAACCAAAGCCCAGCCCTCTCCCGGGAATCTCTGCGCTCAAACAGGCAGGTACAGATCTTTCTCCACCTTTGCTTTGTGATGCCAAACTCAATTATAAAACATTTACTGGAGAAAGGTATCAAACTGGAATTTATTTCTATTACAGATAGCACTCAAATACTTCCCAAGCAGCTTCTGCAATCAGCCGTGTGCACTTTTTCAAAGTTTTAAATGTTTCCAAACTCTTTTGAAATGCATAGTGATTGATACAGGATTTTAAGTTTAGGGTTACGGCTCATATCACATTCTCGCCTGATTTCCAGTCTTCTGTAGTATCCTTGATTGGTAAGTCATTTGATTTTATCTCTTATTGAGGGCCTTTGAATTTAGCACAATGTTGAAATGATTCATCAATCAAAATAAAAGACTTCAAAGGGATCCAAATTAAACGTCAGGATTTCGAAGAGCATACCGGACAGTCAACTTCTTATATTTCAACTTCAGGACAATGAGCCTAGTGGAGAATTTTGCTATACAGACCTAATGAGTATGTTAGTCACATCTAAAAATCATCTGCTATCCACATGTTCAATGTTCATATACATATATATATATGTATATGTATATATGTATATATATATGAACATTGTGTGTGTGTGTGCATTTCATCCGACATTCATTTATTCTGTAGCAAGATATGTTTTAGGTGATTCATTTCCACCGATCCATTCCCTGAGCATCAAAGGTCACTGTGGAAGAAAAATAAGGTGAATTCCCCAAGGTGGGAACCACGTCTGACCAAATCCAGAGAAACACTGTGCTATTTGATTCCACCTTTGTCTATATGGGCTCCAGCTTGAAACAGAAAGTTGAAATCCATCAAATGACTGTTTTTAAGTCCACAGTTTAGAAACTTTTTTCAATTGTACTTATATGAATTCAACCACATGTTTTCAAAATCACTGAATGTTTGACTGTATTAAATTCTTAAAAAGACAGTCAGTATGTGTTTATACTGTAAGCACTACATTTCTAAAGACTTTAGAAATAATAAGTGAAGATTTTTTTTAAATCACCAAACAAAGAGTTCTCCTTTCAAAATATAAATTTGATATATGGGATCTTTCATTGCTTATAATGGATTAAGTAAGTAGCTACTAAATGAAGGTGCTGAGGATACCAAACAGCAGTAAAACACATCCCTACAACATCCAGAAGAAAAGAGACACCCAAGTACCCTTAATTCTGGCCACACTGTGATAAATATCAAAATAAGAATGTAAGTATATGGAGACTGCAAAAGGAAAGGCGCTCTGCTTTCACTGGGGAACTAGGGGAGTCTGCACATGTTAGTTTCATTTAAATCATCTCCTAAAGAATGGGATTTCAACACCTGGGGAAGAACAACCTGGCCACAAACTATAGCTCTGAGGAAGCTGGCAGATGGGGGACTGGATATTAGGGTATCTGGGTCATGACAGTACTGTCATTAAAATGGCAAATCAAGGTCATATTGTAAAAGGCTCCAAATGCCACACTAGGGAGTTAGGACATTTCTCTGCAGGACACAGGTCCAGAGAAAGTTTTGAACAAAGTACTTTAGAAAGGTGAATCTAATGGTAAGTCAAAGGACAGCGTGAAAGCTAGAGAAAGAGAAGGAAAGATTCACTAAGAGATGAGTGCCTTGGATCACACAAAAATTATTGGGCAAAGATCTGGAATCAACCTAAGTGTTCATCAACGGATGAATGAATAAAGAAAATGTGGTACATATACACCATGGAATACTACACAGCCATTAAAAAGAATAAAATTATGCTTTTTGTAGCAGTGTTAAAGTAACTAGAGGTGACTATTTTAAGTAAAATAACTTAGAAACAGTCAAATACTGTGTATTCTCATTTCTAAGTAGTAGCTAAATAATGTGTACACATGGACATAAGAGTGTGGAATAATAGACACTGGAGACTCAGAAGGGTAAAAGGGTGGAAAGAGGTGAGGGATGATGAGAAATGACTTGATGGGTTCAAGGTACACTATTCGGGTCATGGTTACATTGAAAGCCCAGACTATGTATTCATGTCACGAAACTGCACTAATACCCCCTAAATCTATAATTTTAAAAAATTATGTGGGTGTAAACCTGGAAGTTGATGGTGGAGACAAAAAAAAAAGAGAACAGGCAAAATTTAATGGTAAGTCAATGTTTAGTAACTGACACCATAAGGGGGTAGAGGGTGGCTATTCAAGACTTTATAACCGGGCAGAGAGAGAGAGATGTAGTCATAATCAAAGAAGAAAGAAAACACAAGAGAAAATCCGACTTTGAAGGCAACTAAGTAATTCATGCTTCCTTTAAAATAAAAGGTGATGCCTGGTGTGAGTATTAAAGTGCACCTGTTAAAAAGAAAAGAGGAGGAAGGGAATGCACTTAAGCAAGGCAGGGAAAGGTGAGCAGAGTCACAGAGGTGAGACCTCTGAGGCTGTCATGGTAAGCAGAAAAGAGGACATGGCACAGAGGAGGGCCACACTGCAGGAATGGCAAGGGGGTGGCGAAAAGGAGAAAATTAGGAGGCAAAATGACCAACAGAAATGACTGCTTAGATGTAGAGGAGTAGAAAGTAGGAGGGATTGATAAAAGTCTCCTGGGTCTCCAGCTTAAGTGACCCCTGGGATTTTGTGACCACATTTGAAAACTCAAGGAAAGATGATGCTGAGTTGAAGGCACAGGGAGACAGCAGGGATGATTTCCACCCTCAGACAGCAATGCAGCGCCCAACCTAGGGAAAGGAAGACACAGTCGAAAGACGAAAGAGGCAGCAAATAAAACCACATGTGCAGGTGGTATCACTTTGAAAGAGCAAAGAGAAAGGAAGTTCACAGTGTTGCTCTACAGACAAGACAACCAAAGACTGAACACCATTTAGATCAGAAAAACAAAGTAATCTTATAGTAGTATCATAAAGACATATTTATGCCAAAACACTAAGTTGAACTTAATGGCAGCAGCAGCAGAGGATCATTTACAGATTTCTTCATTAGCACGCTGCTCACAGTTCCACTGGCAATTTTAATCACTGGGTTGAGCAAAAATCGTGCCTTTCGTTAAAGTCATTCATTCCCACCCATCAATGGAAAGGTGTTTTAATTACCACTGGAATATCAGAAGTGATGCATCCTGCTCTCTGTCCCTAGGTTCCGATGTAATCAGTGCTTCACACATCAGACATTCCAGTGGGGCACAGCAAATGGAACAGCAATGCCATTTTTAGAACAGATAAGAAATTGTCCATCTAATGCTGTATCTGAGGTTTTGATCTTAGGATCTTGCTAATTAAAGTTTAAAATTATAGGTGTCCTATTGGGTACAGGGTACACTGTTTGGGTGACAGGTATACTAAAAGCCCAGACTTTAACACTATACAATTCATCCAAGTTTAAAAAAAACAAGAAGCACTGTACCCCTACAGCTATTTAATTTTATAAAAGAGTGTAGGCGATCTCTTTTCTCTGCAATGGTGTCAATAGCTGTTGCTCTTGACTTTCTTTTTTTTTTGAGTTGGAGTCTCACTCCTTCACCCAGGCTGGAGTGCTGTAGCACACATGCTCACAGCCACTCTTGTATTGACCTTCTGGGCTCCAGCGATCCTTCTGTCTCAGCCTTCCAAGTAGCTGGAACTACAGACGCATGCTACCACGCTCTGCTAATTTTTTATTTTATTGTAGAGATGAAGTCTCACCAAGTTACCTGGGCTGACCTTGAACCCGCGGGCTCAGGCAATCCACTCACTTTGGCCTCCCAAAATGCTGGGATTACAGGCTGAGCCACCGAGCCCAGCCTTGACTTTCTAATAATAGCCATTCTGACTGGTGTGAGGTGATAGCTCACTGTGGTTTTAATTTGCATTTTTCTAATAATTAGTGATGCTAAGCACTTTTTCATATGTTTGTTGGCTGTTGTGTGTCTTCTTTTGAGAAGTGTCTGTTCATGTCTTTTGCCCACTTTTTGGAGGGATTATTTCTTTTTTTCATGTGGGTGCCCACCAACAATTAACTGGATAAAGAAAATGTGGTATATATACACCATGGAATACTATGCAGCCATAAAAAAGAATGAAATCAATTCCTTTGCAGAAACATGGATGAAGCTGGAGATCATCATCCTCAGTGAACTGGCTCAGAAACAGAAAACCGAATACTCCATGTTCTCACTCATAAGTGGGAGCTAAATGGTCACAAAGGTGGAAATAATAGACACTGGGGACACCAATAAGGGAGGATGTAGGGAGGGGAGTTAAGATTCAGAAATTACCTGTGGGGCACAATGTTCACTATCTGGGGAATGGGCCACCTGAGACCCAATCCCCACCACTGCACAATATGTCCATGTAACAAACATGCATGTGTAACCCCTGAATCTAAAATAACTTTTTAAATAGTATAGGTGTCCTTATTAACAAAATCCTTACATTTAGAAAACTAAAAATGTTTGTTTTTAATAACAGAGCTGATGAGACAGCACCAGGCTGACTTCTTATCACCGAGATTCTTCCACAAAACTTTTGTGGGTTCTATGGAGCGTTCTTATTGAGACTTCCATAAATGTAGACTGTGAATGACATCGCCTTAAATGGGTGCTCTCTGAGAAGCTGACACCACATTTAACAGAAATGCAGCAACTCCAAAAAGTGTGACAGCCCAAAATGAACTGCCAGGAGTTCTCCCTTCTGGAGTTCTACAAGATGATAAACGCCTAGAAACTTTGGGCCTTCAATTATTAAATGGAGCAACTTATGCAACTAAAGTCAAACAACATCATTGGCTCGCTGACCACCCTTCATGAAAGAAAACATCCAATAGTTCAGACCAATGACACTGGTCAACTTGAAGGCAGAGACAAGGAGAAAGGGAGAGTAGCTCTGGCCCCGATTAACCCTTAACTCCAGGCCAGAGCAGCTCATTCATGGCTTCCCACCCCGAGTTTTCTACCCCCTCTCTCTGCCTGCCTGCTGCCCCCGTACCCCAGGGAGGCTGTGTCCTTCTTTCATTTCTTGTGTCAGGTTTCAGGCTGACACGTGGTAATTGATTCCGTTGCTGGTTAGACGGGTGTTAAGTGGGAGGGATGAAATTTCACTGAAAACAAATAGCACTTCATGGGTCTGACCTTTCCTCCCAGAGCTTTTGTTGTGGTCGACTCTGGGGTGTGCAGTTCAAACCTGTGTGAGTCAGTTGTGTCTGTGTCTGCAGTTCCCCTGATTCACCTTCACCAACTCCCGGTGTGCGATGACAGCTAGCTTGTCTCATTGTCACTTCTGGCACAATGACAGCCCAGCGTCAGGTGGAGGCGCCGATTCACACCCGAGAATTGGAGTCCAAGGGTCAGAGATGGCTGAGTGTGACCTGAGCCTTCAGAATTGCATGCCTTCATGGACAAGACTTACCTTAGAAAGTAAAAAGAATAAATTTTGAATGATAGCACACGTGGTTTAAGTGTGACTTCCAGTACATGGCACAATATCAGCATTCTGCTCCACCCACCAAAGGAGGCATCAGCACTGATTTGTGACCCATGTGAAGTTCAAGAAACCTTAGGGTTAAGGTCATGGGTGCCTTCTACCTCTCCCAGATCCTTTTTCAGTACTAAAAGTTGCCTTTCCCCAGGACTGAGAGAGATGTTAGTGATAGCTCTCAGCTGACAATTCTTGCAGATGCTGCCTTTGGCAGAGAGCAGCCACCTCACCCAAATCACACTCTTTCCTGTGACAGCCAACATCCAATTAGTGATGGACAGGTCAAGAGCAAGATGGTCTGACCCTCCAGCCCCAGCTCAGCACAGCTCTGAAGTTCACATCAGCTTTCCATGATATGATGCCATCACTGTCAACTTCTACTCTCCCCCGTCCCACTTCCTTCTCCCTTTGATCTCAGGAATACCTCTAACAAACATTCAGCTAGCTAATTTCCCCCTCAGAGTCTACCTCTCAGAAATATAGGCTAGGATTTTGGAGCTGGATCACCCACTCCCCAGTCAGCAATGAGGACTCCATCTCATAGCTCCCCACTCAAAACAGTTGTGGACACTTTGGGAGGCCAAGGTAGGAAGGTCACTTAAGGCCAGTAGCTTGAGACCAGCCTGAGCAACATAGTGAGAGCACATCTCCACAAAAAATAGAGAGAGAAAGCCGGGCTCCGTGGCTCAGCCTGTAATCCCGCGCCTTTGGGAGGCTGAGGTGAGTAGATTGCCTGAGCCCGCGGGTTCGAGACCCGCCTGGGCGGTGAGACCTCATCTCTACAGTAAATCAAAAAATCAGCCGGGTGTGATAGCGCATGCCTGTAATTCCAGCCACTCAGAAGGCTGAGGCGGAAGGATCGTCGGAGCCCAGCAGGCGAGGCTGCGGTGACCGGGAGTGGCCACTGCACTCCAGTCTGAGCGACCAAGTGAGATTCCAACTCAAAAAAAAAAAAAAAAAAATAGAGAGAGAGATCAGCCAGGTGTGGTGGCATACACTTATAGTCCTAGCTATTGGGAGACTGAGGCAAGAGCGTTGCTTGATCCCAGGAGTTCAAGGTTGCAGTGAGGTACAATCATGCTACTGCATTCCAGCCTAAGTTACAGACCAAGACCCTGTCTCAAAAAAATAAAAATAAACAGCAGCAGAATTGTTAAAACACTCACCAGAGTGAATTTGGTGATGTGTGAGTCAAGAAATTCAGAAGCCCGTGCTAAGCATCAACTGTTTGAGAAATACATATGAAAAAAAGTAATGATAAAGTCGATGAAATTGCCTGACTGTTGCTGAGGACAAGTGACATTTAGGGTAGTGACAAGGAAAAGGAAAAGCTGAAGAATCAAAGGCTCATGAATCAAAGGCTACGTGTGAAGGTCAGGGGTCTTCTGACCAGCATGCATAGGGACACCGTCACTCGTAACCAAAAAGCAGAAAAAGCTAAGAATGAAGCTCAGGACTTAGCCATAAAAACAGCAGAGCTCCACAGAATTTTAATCCCCAATGAGGCAAGCCTGCTGTGGCAGAAACCAGAGCCCTTGTTGGCTAG
Organism: Carlito syrichta; assembly: GCF_000164805.1. Lineage (NCBI taxonomy): Eukaryota > Metazoa > Chordata > Mammalia > Primates > Tarsiidae > Carlito > Carlito syrichta. The sequence goes on from NW_007248836.1 coordinate 132,631, forward strand.
GAATGATGCCCTGAGATATGGGATGGGGCCATCTGGGTTGATGTTCCCCAATCTTGAATCCCTGGAGCCCCCTGAACTCTCTGAGACCCCAGAACAGGTTCACTCTGCCCTGTGGAGGGCTCAGACCTACCCCTTGCTAGAAGACACTCTGCAGAGACCTCTGTCTGCAAGACAACACACACACACACACACACACACGTGTACACACACAGGATCTGTCTCCTCTTCCCCTTCTGAACCCCTAGACTAATGTAAGGGAATAGACTCTGAAGGAACCGCAGGCCCCAGGCAACATGTGCTGGTGGGAGCCAGGAGAGGGTGGTAAGACAGGGTCCCCAGGGCTCTGGGATCAAGGGGGTAGAACACAAAGTCAAATAAGGTAGAGTTTATTAACACCAGAACATTCTCCTGTAATACAGGATTTAACACCTGCATTAGTCTGCTAGGGCCACCATAACAAAGTACCACAGACTGAGTGGCTTAAACAACAAACATTTATTGTTTCACATTCCTAGAGGTTAGAAGTCTGAGATTAAAGTGTATTACTCAGGATTCTCCAAAGAAACAGAACTAAGATAGAGATAACTGGTAGATAGATAGATAGATAGATAGATAGATAGATAGATAGATAGATAGATAGATGACAGATAGAGATATGATCAATTAGATAGATGATAGATAGATGATAGATGATTGATAGATGATAGATAGATGGATGGATAGAATATAATAGATAAGATAAGTCAATGATAGATCAATAGATAGATGATAGATGGATAGAGATATGATTGATAAGATAGATGATAGATAAGATAGAGATCGATGATAGATATAGAGATAGATAGATAGATAGATAGATAGATAGACAGATAGATGACAGAGATATGGTCAATTAGATATATGATAGATAGAGATAGATATATGATAAAGATGATGGATAGAAAGATAGATGATAGAGAGATATGACTGATATGACAGAGAGATGATAGATAAGATAGGTTGATGATTGATAGATATAGAGATATAGAGATATGATAGATAGATGATAGATAGATAAGGAGATCTGTTATGGGACTAAATCTAATGCGATTAAGAAATCTGGGAAGTCCTAAAATCTGCAGTCCTGCAAGCCAGAAAGCTAGGAAAGCCATTGGTGTAATTCAGTCCAAATCCCAAAGAGAGTCGCTGGTATAAGCCCCAGAGTTCAAAAGACAGAGATCCAGTAGATCCAATGTCCAAGGGCAGGAGAAGATGGATGCCCCAGCTCAAGAAAAGGGAGAAATTCTCCCTTCTTCCACCTTTTTGCTCTACTCAGATCCTCAGTGGATGGGATGATCCCCACACTCATTGGTGAGGGCAGATCATGTATTCAAATGCCATACTCTTCCAGAAACACCCTCACAGACACATCCAGAAATAATGTGTTGCCAGATATCTGAGCATCCCTCAGTCCTTGTGGTACATACAATTAACCATCACAGAAGGTATCAGCAGTGTTGCTTTCTTCCAAAGCCTCTCTCTTTGGCTTACAGATAGGTATCTTCTCCCTGTGTCTTTATATGGTTGTCCCTCCATAACTGCATCCAAATTGTCTCTTCTTATAAGGACACCAGTCATTGGATTAAGGCCTACTCATATGACTAATTACCTGTTTAAAGGTCCTTTCTCCAAATATAGTCACATTCTGAAGTACTGGAGGTTAAGGCTTCAACATATAAATGTTGTGAGGACACAACACCCAAACAAGAATTATAGGAGTTGGTTTCAGCATGATGCTGAGATGATTCTTGGAAACTCGGAGCAAGCAATGGCCACACAAAGTGAAGTAGAAATGCCAGAACTTTTATGGAAAACACTGAAGGAAGAATTAAAGGTTAAAGGGAGTGAGCAGCTACAGTGGACATACCACTTACGGCCAGAAAATACACCATGGATTGTTCCCTAGGAAGGTCTTGCAGGTGTTTCACTTACCAAAGTACTAAGAAGTGTGTTGGTGAGAGATACCAGCATCACTGAACATGACAGTGGTTGCTATTCTCTGTAGGGCAGGTCTGATGGTAGGAGACACTCAACAATAGGGGTGATAAACTTTCAAAATATTAAAGACTACGTGGCTATTCTTAGCTACCATAAGCCAGACAGACAATAATACTGAGTATCAAGGTCAGAGTGGGCACCCTCTGGGGGTCCTCCAGACATAGTTAAGAAATGACTGTTAGAAAATACTATCTCTTAGAGGCCAGACAGAGCAGCAACCCAAGTATTACTCAATCTACACCATCAGAAGAATCAATGTTGGATGATCAGGAAGTCGAAGACCACTGCTTCCAATAATAAATCAGGGTCCTTAGCCTAGTTTCCAGACCTGAATGAATTTCAGACCCAGAATGGTTGACATTGATATATGGAGACCTGAAATGTCCTCGTGGCCTCTCTTTTATATGCCATTACATCCCAGGTAATAAGTGGATCCAGGCCCAGGTCTGATCCACAGTAGGTCCACTGGGTAAATGAACCCATTCCACAGTCATTTATCTAACCCCCAAATGTACCATGGAATTGTACAACTATCCAAGAAATCTGTGTGGATGTTTACAACAATTCACCTAAACAGATTTCTTGGTGTGTGGGACAAAAGATATCAGTGAGGAAGGCCAAGAGAAAGCTTCTAAAACTTCCTCTACTGCAGCCAAAATAGTAAATCAAAAACAATATCACATCCTGGGGTAGGGGAGGTTGAAATTTTAAAACTCAGAATTATTCTTAAAGACCTAAAGGATGCAAGGATATGGTCCCTATCATATCACCACCGAATTAATTTGGTCCCTTCAGAAACCAGACAAGTCCTGGAAGATGACAGACTCTCACCAACTCAAACAAGGAGCTGCCCACAGCTGGCTCCGAAACTTCTTTACCAGATACTATGTCTTCCCTAAAGCACAGGCTCAGATGCATGGCGTGCAGCCTTTGATCTGGGGACTGTGTGTTTTTTCATCTCTATCAAAAAAAAAGAGGATCAGAAACAGTTCACATTCACTCAAAACAGACAACAGTATTCACTTACAGTGTTAATCCAGGACTGTGTTAACTCTCTTCTCTCTGTCAACATGTGGTCCGAGGATACCTGGACCAGTGGAACCTCTGCAGAACATCACCCTGATTATTGATGATGACACCCATGGAAACTGGATCCAATGAGCAAGAAGTGGAAGGTATGCTGGGACCTTCATAAGCAGACTTATGCAATGAAGAAAATTGTTGGGGGGGGCTTATGAAGATTCAGGGACCCGCCATATCAGTAGTTTTAAGTCGAGGATCTGGGGCATACCAAGACATCGTGGCCAAAGGTAAGAACATTTTTTTATATCTCATTCTTTCTAAAACAAATAATATAACACAATAGCTGGTAGGTTTCTTTGGGTTGTGGAGATGTAAATTCCACAGTTGGGAATATTGCTCATGCCCATAGAGCAAGGGACACAAAAAGCTGCCAGTTTTGAATGGGAGCCAAAACAGAAAAGGTTCTGCAAAAGGTCCAGAATACAGAGTAAGTGGCCCTGTAGCTGGATCATATGACCCAGCAGCCCCTATGGTATTAGAGTTATCGGTTATAGAAAGACACTGTGTGGCACTTTTAGCAGTCCACATTTGGAGAACCACAACTTAGATATTTAGAGTTCTAGAGCAACATCATGCCAACTACAGCAAAAAACTGTATAACTCTAGAAAGAACAGCTCCTAGTATGCTATTGAGCCCAAGAAAAGATGGAGCACCTGACCATGAAACACCAAGTAACACCAAGCAAGTTATACAAACAGGTAACTCAGACCCCTATGTTACTCACCATAGTTGCATCAATGACTCTCCTCACTTCATATCTATGGCCACATGGGAGGTCTCATATGACCAGCTGATGAAGAAGGAAAAAAAAGACCAAGCTTGATTTACCCATGGGCTGGCTGAGTATGAGGGTACAAGCCACAATTGTCAGTGGCTACAGTATAGTCTTATTCATGAAGTGGTCTGGAAAGACAGTGGTGGTAAGAGGAAATTCAATGAACAGAGCTTTGGATGGTGCACACTCTATGTTGAAGAGGAATTAGAAATTGCCAGTGTGAAAACGATGTTAGTTTCTTACATTTGATTAAACTTGGGTAGACAACATCCATGGATAGTGTCTATCCCCAAATCTACCTGAGCCTTAGAATATTCAGAGACGTTTTTGAAGAATACACATCCCTAAGCCCCACCCCAAAATTGCAGAAATAGACACTCCAGATATGGAGTTCAGAAATCTACACCTTAAATAAGATCCTTAGGTGATTCTGATATTTCTAGTCCTTGAAATAGTATTTAGGAAACATTTGTCTGAGCGATTAGCGATGCCATAATGAAAAACCAAAACATTAATAATAAATGCCAACACATATCACACTATGTACTTAATATATTTACTTTTTAATTCTCATAATCACTCTATGAGGTATGTGTTATTATTAATCCCATTGTAGATGAGAAAATTTAAGTGGCTTACCCAAGGTCATATAGCAAGTGAACGATGAAGGTAGTATTTGAACTTAATCTGACTTTAGAGTCATTCTGCTTAACCATGATGCCACAGTGAAAAAGGTAGTCAAGGAAAAGAAGGGAACTGGAAAATCTTAAATGCAAAATCGTATACAATTTATAGAACCCATTTCTGTATTTACCTAAAATGAAGACAAAAAGTTTTTCCAAATAGTTTAACTCCAATATCAGAATACATTTACAATAGCATATGAGCGCCACCTAGTGGCCAAATAAGGCAGCTTGGATGATACTGTTCTCTTAGATTAAGTAGGATCAGCTCAAAAGAACAGAAAGGTTGTTACTGAAATTTAGTACATACAAGTTTCCAATTCCAGAATGATGAATTCTATGACTTACAGAAGAATTTTTTTAAATAACTAGAATATGAAAATTAGGTAAAAGACAAAAACAGGTGAAGTCAATAATTGTGATACGAATGATGATGACATACTAGGGGTTTTTGGGTTTTTTGAGTTTTTTTAGTGAAAAGACAATAGTGACAAAACATGAAAGAGAAAAAAGCTATATGCAAATAATTTTTAAATTTATATTATTAGAATGAATTTAGTACAGGCATGCACTAAGAACTTTTTATGACCAATCACTTTTTCCAGGAGTAATTCTAATTTAGCATCCCTTTCCTGTCTTGATATTAAGATACCATCTGTGCCTACCCCTATCCCATGAGAGTTCATGGCAACCTAACAAGATAAAAAGTGTTGGAGGTTTCAAAACTCATCTTTGTATATTCCTTTATTTCCATGAGATTTATTTTTCTCTCAAGATCAACAGAGCACAGATATACAAAAGCAAGGCAACCTCAGCAGTGGGCAGTGTCCATACTGGGTGTACACAATGGGAGTTATTCCCTGGTATGAGAAGTAAGGCTAGAAAGAAGGCAGCAAGGGTCATGAGCAAGAGATGGTGTTAAGCCCCCAGGAATCATAATTCAGGGTCAGAGCCAGGATACAACAGAGTCAGAAGGCAACGGGAGGGGTGGTTCTGTGAACAGAGCTACCACAGCCTAGGGTGATCTTTCCAAGGCCTTGCAAGCATCAGCATTTCTTAAAGCTTCTACTCAGCATTAAATAGGTGAAAAGTTCTTCCACAGGATTTATATGTGGATAAACCCAAAGGCACAATGCCAAGTAAAAGAACCTAGACACAAAAGACTACATACGGTATGGTTTCATTTATATGAAATATCCAGAATAGACAAATCCGTAAAGATAGGAAACAGATTTGCCAGAAACTTGGGGGGAGGAAGGGATGGGGAGAAACAGCTTAATGGGTCTGAGACTTGACTTTATAGTGATGGAAATGGTTCCAACTAGGTAGAGGTGCTGATTTCACAATGTTGTGAAAGCACTAAACCCCAATGAATTGTTCACTTAAAATGGTTAATTCCACATTATTTTAATTTCACCTCAATAAAAACATACATATTTCCCATACATATACATATATATATTTCTTCCTTCCATAAGTATGTAGTTATATATAAACATATATTTCCTATGTGTATATTACTTCCTTTTATATATTTGTGTATATATATACATATATACACACAAACATATATTTACACACACACACACACACACACACACACTTCCTTCTGCAGCCAATGCCAGGAATACCACACTGAAAAAAATTCTATCTTTTCTCTTAGGATTTTAGACCAGGATATCTTAAATTTTGAATATTGTGATGATTGATTTTGGGTGTCAACTTGGCCAGATGAAGGTATACCCCAATATCTGGTAAACCATTAATAATTCTCAATGCTCAATGTTTGGTAGTGAGAAAAAAGAGGCACTGAGTCCATCCCTTTTCTGCTGAAAGGGAAATCCAGGCGGTTTGGCATCTGATTAGAATGATTGGGCTGCCCAGGTGTGTCTGTGAGGGTATCTCCAGATATGGAGGCAGAGTTAGTGGACTCAGTGGGGAAGATCTACCCTCAGTGTGGGTGGATGCCATCCAATAAGCTCTGAACCTAGATGGAACAAAAAGATGAAGGAAGGACAATTTCAAACTTAGTGCCCTGATACCAGGACGCTCTTCTTCTCCTCTTGCCCTTGGACATCAGAACTCTAGGTTCTTCAGTCTTTGGACTCTGGGACTTGCACCAATGGTCCCCCATTCTCTTGGGCCTTCAGCCCCTAATTGGGAGTTAGACCATCTTCTTTCCTGGTTCTGAGCTCTTGAGGCTAAACTGAGCCATGCCACCAGCATTTCTGGCTCTCTAGCTTACAGGCAGTCTATTGTGGGACTTCTCTGCCTCCATAATCAAATGAGCCAATTCCCCCAATAAATCCCTTCTCGTGACTCTTTTTTTTTCTTTTCTTTTGCTGTATTATTATCACAGATGTTGTAATGGGCTCTGCCAGTCATATCTCTTTTATATAGATCCCATCTGTCTGTTTTTCTGGAGAACGCTGACTAACTAAAACCAATACTTTGTGAAAATTATTTATAAGATTTAGCTTATGATCTTGGGCTACCCTCTAAAGTGAAAAGGTTAGTACAACCTTCTCTGCAAACAGGGTTTGGTAGTGAGAAGAAAGAGGAAAAAAATTACACCTGGACTCCTGGGAATCAGCGAAGGTGTTAAAAGAAGCAACTAGAAAACCAGCTACTCTGACTTCAGATCTTCACTTGGTAAAGGAACCACATTCAGGTGAGAAGGGCAGGTTTCCTGACAGAAATTGAGAAGGTTTGGTCCTATCTCTAGGATGCTCCCAGCTTCGTGGTCCTATGGCACAAGAGACCTAAATCTGGAAGAATCCAGGACCTCATCTGCAAGCCTTTCTCTCAAGCATCAGAAGGAAATCAGCAATTGGCCGACAAGTATGCATTCCAAGCACACACCCAGTTAATGAAAACCACACACACAAAAACTGGAGACATGTTCTACCTGCCTGTGACAATCTGGAGTAGGAAAAGCAGATGGAAAATAGCCTCGAGGGCTTTATTCCCAATACTCTACATCTAAGGGGGAATTGAATTACTCAAAAATAAAGCCTTTCTGTTTACAAACATGCTGTTTTTGCCAAAGAGAATTCTTTATTTTAGGTACTTTGGGAAAACTGCAGAGTCCTCAGCTTTGGGGCCAAAGACGCCCAAGTGTTGCAATCCTAAACCTTTGGCAGTGACAAAAACATGTTTGCAAGTGGAAAGTTTTCGGCATGGGGCTTTTCGTGTTGTTTTGTTTGGGTGTGTGGTTGTTTGCTTGCTTGGTGCCAAAGGATTTCCTCCACATCTTCCCAGAACCAGCGAGCATGGGTCGGTGCCCCACTTGGGATGTTAGCCCCAAACCACCTCTGCCCCGCTTGTGCGTCCTGTATGGTTTGAGGCCAAAAAAAAACAGCCTTTGAACTGAGGGAGCCACGTTTTTCCTACCTTAAACCCTAAGTGAAGCTTCGGACAGTCAGAGGAATCACATGAAGAGGTCTGTGTCCCCCAGATTTCATGAGGATGTCATGAAAGTTGAGTGGATTTTCTCATTTCAGTCCCTGATCAACCCACATTTGGCTGTTCCTTATCTCCTGCCCTAGTCAACCACACTTCTTTTTCCATCTCTCTCCGGCTACTACCTGTGCTGAGGTGACAGTTTGGTATATGAACTATGGCTTCCTGCCTGTTAAAACTAGACATTCGAAGAAGACCAGCTCAGCAGAATGTAGACACCAAAAGCCTAGAATTCCCAGATGGGTCTTTGCATTGTGAAGCACAGGGATGATCATCTTGAAAACGAAGGCTTTTGATTAGCAAGACTCGGGTACTTTGAAACTCACAAGGCTAAGCCTGGTTCCAGGGTATAAAGTTTTGGCCATGAGAGAATAGAGAAGAGTCCTTGTGTACCCTCTCCCCAGACTCTGAGCAGGGGCAGGCTGAGAGAGGAGTGGATGCTGGGGGGAGGAGGCCTGAGCCAGATGTAGAACCAAGAAGGACAGCGCGGTGAGAGCTGCTCAGCATTTAAACTCATCTATCACCACCCCCAAACCAGGAGCTGAGAGGGAACAGAGCCTGCACCCCAATTCGGTCCAGTGGATATTCCAGAGAGCTCTGAGCTCAGAAACTGCCTTGGCAACCTGGGTGCAGAGGATGGGTGGCTCAAGGACAGCACTGTGCTTGGCCCCTCCATCCTCCCTAAAGGCAATGCCCATCTTGCCTCTGTGTCTGGGTGTCCATCAGCACCTCACACTCAGGAGCGCACAATGCCGGGGAATTGTCCTCTCCTTCCCCTCCTCCCCCCAACTCAGGCCTCCTTCCTAATGCTTTCATGAGAAGCGCATCCTATGAGTCACTCAGAGATTCTTGGCATCAGTTTTGCTGTCTCCATCTCCTCTGTGGCTCATCTATTGCCAAATACCATGGATTCTACCTCCCTGGTATCTTTTCCATCCATCTGGTGCCACCGCCTGATTCAGGAATCTCATTCTATGTCTCCATAAGTGGAATCAATCTAATATTCCTTTAACTAATACCCCACTCTCAGTCTCCCCACGTGAATCCTTGTAAACTTTTATCCTTGCCTCTTTTTTTATAATTTTTTTATTTTTATTTTTTGTAGAAATGAGATGTTGTTATGTTGCCCAGGTTGCTCTTGAACTCCTAGCCTCAAGAAATCCTCCCAGCTTGGCCTCCCAAAGTGCTGGGATTACAGGCATACGCCACCATGCCCAACCCTCTATCCTTATTTCTAATCTGGTTCCTGTTTCTGTCTTCTGGCCTTATCTCTCTATTCTTTCTCCTTCTCTCTCATTTTTACACATATATCATCAGCCCCCTCACCATGTGCCACACAAACTACATTTTTGCAGTATCTCAAATGCAAGGGTGATAGTCTTCTTGTCCCTTCAAGAGTTCATAGATGCTGTTCTCTCTGACTAGAACACACTACCCCCTTTTCTCCTATCTAACTCCTGATTATCTTTCAGATATCTTGGGTACCTCCAGGAAGATCACAGGGTTTTCACCCATGAATGGCAGAAACACTGAATCCCACTGGCTGAAACAATAAGGAAACATTCATATCATTTAGCAGGAAACTCAAAAGTAGGGTGGGGGTTAGTGGTGCCACATTGTCTGTCTTCAAGGACCCTATCTCTTTCCTTCTTCTTCTATGCCATCCCTGGGCTTGGCTCCATCTTTAGGCTGGTACAATATGTCTACCAAGTTCTAGATACCACACCCAGACAATACAGTGTCTGAAAGAAAAAAGGACTTTCTCATTCTGTACCTGCTGTCAAGCATGAGGAAACATTTCCAGAAGCATCACCTTCTTCCCTGCCCCCACCAAAATTCCTTCTGCATGTTATTGGCCAAAATCAGTTGACATGTCTGTTGCTCCCCCAGCCACTGACGAGGGGAGAGGCAATGATCTTTAAAGAGTTCACTGGTTGGTTAGCTGTTACCTGTTGGGCCACGTCTGAGGCTGAGTATGAGGAGAGCGTGGATATTGATCAAAATTCAGATTCTGTTTGGAAAGAACAGGCAATCGGCAGCGTTCATTCTCCCTTTGCATTCAGTCTCCGCCCTTTAAAACAGCGATCTCCAATCATTTTGGCATCAAGGACAGGTTTCATGGAAGTCAATTTTTCCATGGATGAGTGTGGGGGTGGAGTGTGGGGCGGATCACACATTAGATGCTCTTTTCACAAGGAGCACACAACCTAGATCCTTCGCATGCGCAGTTCACAACAGGGGGTGGCGCTCCTCTGAGAATCTAATGTTACTGCTGACCTGACAGGAGGTGGAGGTAAATTCATTCGCTGCTCACCTCCTGCTGTGTGGCCTGGTTCCTAACAGGCTGCTGTCCCCAGGAGTTTGAGGACCCCCACTTTAAGAGTCTCATCTTCCTCCTGCGCACCCTTCCACGCCTGCCTCCTCACCCGGCCCCCTTCTCCCTACCAGCTCTTCATGCTGGAATCCCATCTCTCAAAGCCCAGACTCAAAGGCCAGTTCCAACATGAGCCTTTTCTGATCCTTCCAACCGTACTTACTTGTCCTGTGTATTTAGGTGGTTACCCTCTGCCACCACAGGACACGCTTTCTCACCTTTTTAAATATGTGACTCCCTTGAAAGTTCCTTAATGACCAAGACTTACTGCTACACTCTCTCTCTCACCTGTCCCGGCTCCTCACGTGTTGGGTGTGCTATTTAGTGTTGTCAGTGGGTAGGTGGAATACTGAGCCCAGAGTCTACAGTCAAGCATTTCAGTCAGAGCTCACCTGTGCATCTACTGTGTGTGCTTGGGTAAGTCACTGGGCTTTTCAAACCTAAAATAAAGCTCTTACAAGAGAGGACCCAAAACAAAAAGGAATTATTATTTGGATGGTGGGTTCCATGTAGTACAGATTATCCCCTGCTAGGTATCAGCATCAGTGTACCAGCTAACATTGCTGTGAGAGGCTGCATTGTGGAAGAAACGTCACGACTTGTGGCAAACAAGTGACTGATTCTTCCACCATGACAACACACCATATTGAGTGTTCAACAGTTTTTTTACCAAAAATGGCATGACCCCATGCCCCACTCTCCCTATTCACCCAATCTCGTCCCCCAGCGACTTTTTTATTTGTTTGTTTCCCTTGATGAAAAATTCCTCAAGGGAAATCTTTTGCCAATATGGAATAGGTGAAACCAAAAAATGGCAGGAGCACTAAAAGGCATCAAAATTGACAAGTTCAAAAACTGTTTTGAGCAGTGGGAAAGTGTCTCGATGGGTATATTGCATCAGAGAGAGTACTTTGAAGATGACTGAAGTTTAAGCATGTGAGGATATATATACAATGTTTTATAAATACATTCTGGGGTTTGGGGGTCCCTCCTTGTAGATTAGATGTCTCCAAGACCCTCACAATTCTGTATTTGTTTCTTAGAGCTGCTGCAACAAAGGACCACAAACTGGGTGACTTAAAACAACAGCAATATATGCTCTCCCAATTGTGGAGGCCAGAAGTCAAGTTGTCAGCAGATCTGTTACCTTCTGAAGGCTCTGAGGAAGAATCTGCTCCATGCCTCTCTTCTAGCTTCCGGGGGCAGCTGGCAACCCTTGGCATTCCTTGTTTGGTTCACTCTAATCTCCACCTCCATCTTTACGTTGACTTCTCTCTGTGTCTCAAATCTCCTTCTCCTTTCTCTAATAAGGACACTAGTCATTGGATTTGGGGTTCATCCTAAATCCAGGATGATCTCATCCTGCGATCCTCAACTTGATGACATCTGCAAAGATGTTATTTCCAAATTAAGTCACATGCACAGGCACTAAGGGTTAGATTTTCAACATATCTTTTTTGGGAAACACAATTCTACCCACTATAAGCTGTGGAATTCTAGAAGTTATTCAAGTCTGGCTTGATAGAGAAAATACAACTAAAGACTACTGAAGACTGAAAAGTTTTCTCCTTCTTTTTCTTCTAAATGCCTATAGATACAAACTGTGGATCATTCAACCTTAATTTGAAGGCTGAGTAATTTTAATTTTTTTTCTCTTTTCATTTCTGAAAATGCTGGCCTGGCAGTAAGTAGGTCTCCAGATTTCAGGTACTGATCTTGAATACTACCTCTATGCCATATGGTCATTTATTTTGGCTTTTGTTACTGATCCACAGCCTTCAGAAGCATGGCCACTGAGGGCATATATCCATCTCGCTGCCTTTTCACTTCCCAGTGCCGTAAGTCCCAATAATGGAAGCAGGGACCTTTAGGAGAATCACTTGGAGGCCTCCGTGTTTACTGAGCCCTATTTAGAAAGAAGCATATCAGTGTCACCTAGGTCACAAGGAGCACCATGGTAGCCACAGATGTCTCACAAAATGCCCCCCACACATCTCAGGCAAGCATCATTTTTTAAAAATACATCTGCAGTGGGGAAAGGTACTTCTGATACTTCTGTACCAAGTTGTAACAAATGATGCACTAGTGCAATTGATGGATGAGGTGTTCATTCATCAACGAACAAAAGTAATCATTTTTCATGGTTGACAAGCCAGTCCTATAGAACACAAATCCTCAGAGACAGAGCCTCACCAAGAAACAAGGCCAAGCTGTGTGCTGCTCTTACGTTATGTCTATTTTAAAAGTTGACTTTGGCAGATGTGTTGACCACTCACACAATATATCTACTTTCAGAAAAGATAAGGCAGAGGTGAGGGACAAAAATCAAACACTGAATTTTCTGTAAGTTCTCACTTGGAAGCAAATGCCTTGGCTTGAAAAAAAGGTAGTATAATACTTGTCTCAATGACGACGATGAACAAGTTGGAACAAAAAATAAAGAAAATACTGAAACTATGCTTTATTTTTAAAGAACCTGTGTGCTAAAGTATCTCTTGACTAGCAAATTCTAAAGAATGTAAATTTCCAGATTATATTCTATCTGAGTCAATGTTTTCCCAGAACTATCGGAACGTATGTAAGTAATGAGATAAACTCAATAATCTTTAAAAGAGTTCACCATTAAGAGATACTAGGAGCATTTGGACAATCACCCACTCATGCACCTTCAGGTAAAGGAAAATGAGAACTCTAAATCATCCAATATGAGGAATCTCTGCAACCAAACTGCTCTGGTTCAAATAATCAGGAATGCTTCCATCCAAAGCTAGCCTTCTCCCTTACAATAATGAATGGAAATAAAATGGAAAATTCAGACCAGGCACGGTGGTTCATGCCTGTAATCTTAACACTTAGGGAGGCTGAAACAAGAGGATTACTTGAGCCCAGTAGCCTAGGCAGCATAGCAAGACCTTGTCTATAAAAAAAAATTTCAAAGTTAGCCAGGTGTGGGGGTATATGCCTGTAGTCCCAGCTACTTCGGAGGCTGAGGCAGAAGGAGCACCTGAGCTCAGCATGTCAAGGCTATAGTGAGCCGTGATAATACCACTGCACTCCAGCCTCCAGTCGGTGTGACAAAGTGAGAGTCCAACTCAAAAAAATGAAATAAAATAAAATGGTAAATTCAAAAGAAATCTTCATAACCCTTTCTAGTTTCCACCTCTGTCTTACTTCAAAACACCTTAAAACTCTCCCAGAGCCCTTTATCCTACACCCTAGGATAAAACTAGAAAATTAAACTTTATAAAAGTTTATGAAACAAACCTTAAAAAACCTGTTATTGAGGTTCAACAATATATTTTTAAACCCATAACGTGAACTTTTCCATGCTGAAGAGTCATGCAATTGGGTCACTAGATTAAAAAAAGACACAGCTGTAATAGAAACCATTTCGGGAGGAAAAAAGCGCTGACTAATCACAAAGTGATGCAAATTCAAAAGGAAATACTTAGATTGTATTTTTACACAGCTGAGCCGTCACATGTTTGGAAATGCCCTGAATTTTTCTAAATATTTCTTGCTGTTAACAGCAAAATGCTTCAGAAACGAAGAACACACATTAAGACTTTTTTCCTGTAGACTTTTCTTAATTACAACTGCTTCATTCCCATTGCAAGAGGAGGTCTCATTGTAAAGACTTTAAAGCTTAGATGTTTACCCTGAACTGCCACATGGAGTTATTTTTATAAAAATTACTAAGAAGTACAAGTCTGGAAATACACAGGCAACTTCAAATGAGAGGCTGGAAAAAGCAGGAGGTGATGAAGGACTTAGCACATTTTCAGTTTGTTTCTCTTACAACCTGTGAGAGAACCCAGACAGTTGATGGACTCCAGGAGAAAACCCAAGATGGCCGCACTCCAGGGAGTTTGGCAGGCCCGGGCTAGCACCAGAGGCCTGTGGTGAGCCAGCCTCTGGGAGGAGAAGGTGGTGACAGCAGCAGCCGAGTTACATGGCGCGAGAGCCCAGAGGACAAGCTCTGGCAACCACCTGAGCAGTCCCCTGTGGCCTTTTCTTCAAAAGTGAAGATGGGAGGGGTCTGGTCAACCACAGGTGAGGTGGCAACTCAGGGTGAAGCCTGTCCACTGTCAACTCAGCCAAGCCTAATGAGGACCAGACACCCAGAAGTATTTGCAGACTCTGCAGAGGCAGGAGTGAGAAGCAGAGTTGGCTGGCCTCAAACCACCACCGGCTGTGCAGGGCTGCTGAGCCAGGGTGGAGGGCGCAAGCGTCTTCTGGAGCTCACAGAGCACAAGACAGCATTAGAGATGCAAATTCAAAACAGGCTGGGGACGCTTGGGCCAGTTTTTGCCCTGGGTGACTGCTTGGCCCTTTCCCCAAAATAGCATGTGGAACCTGTAAAAAATGTGCTCTGGCCCCCTTTAGATTCAGACCCTGAGGACATGAGGGTGGAATCTAGGATGGATTTGCTCAACGTCCTTATCACCACTTACTGGCATTTGTTCCCTGGCACTGAGCTTGCCCCTAAGAAATCAGAAGAAAGCACACAGCTCCCAGTAAGCTCCCAGCAGCAGAACCGGGAGAGTTCCATTCTGGAATCCTCTGAGGCCAGCTTCTCTGGAGACGGTGCAGAGTGTCTTGTTCAATAGAATGACTTGACCTTCTGAAGATGTCACCCTCTCCCTAGAGTAAAAATTACTTTTGTAGATCGCTACACCCAGCCATCTTCTATTAGAAATTAGGTCAATAAATCAAATGTTCCAAATTCCCCAACATACTTTTTTCACAGTGTTTTTATGGGAACACTTGCCCACTAGCAAACCTGGCATCAGGGGCAGCTGGCCATTCCTTTTATTTCTTTGGAGGGATGATGGAGAGGCCTGTAACCACAGAGCTCCCACTCTAAGCACAGCCTATTGGTTACAAAGTTTGAGAGAGGTGGGACACAGGATTCCAGAGCCACTGTTATGGGCTGAACTGCCCCCAGCTCAGATTCATATATTGAAATTCTAACCCCTAGTGCCTCAGAATGTGACTTGATTTGCAGATGGAGTTAATTAAGATGAGATCATATTGAGGCATCAGGTGAGCTCCTAATCCCATATAGACTCCCTATAAAAAAAAGAATGCCACGTGGAGAGACAGAGACATGTACAGAGAGAAGATAATGTGAAGACATGAAGATAGCCATCTGCAAGCCAGGGGCTGCCTTCTTGATGCTACCAGAGTTAGAAGAGAGGCCTGGGATAGGTTCTCCATCATGGCTATCAGAAGGAACCAGCCCAACCAACACCTTAACCTCAGACATCCAGTCTCCAGCACTGTCAGACAGTAATTGTGTTATTTAAGCTGCCGGCCTGTGGTACTTTGCTACACAGTCCCATAGGACTTTCATGACTTTGTCTTCACTTTTGTCTTCATGGGATCCTTCCTCCATTAAAAATATTCAAAATGACTCTGCAACTTTGTTGGTATAAAGACAAATAAAATCCAGGCTGGATCACATTCACTTTAAAAGAAATGAAAACATGTTTATAGGTCCCTAAAAACCTCACAGGCTTGTTACTGAGCTATCAACGGGCTTGCTTCCCAATGCACATAGAGGCCAATAATGTGGCACTGGCTTTTGAGAAAAGAAAAAGCTTTATTTCAAGTCAACTGGCAAGGAGACAGGAGGAGATGCTCGAATTTGTCTTCCCTAACCCAAAGCTGGAGCGGTTATTATAGGCAGAGGGTAATGAGGCATGACCTGATTGGATCTTATAGTGAGGTAATTCCTAGGAGCGTGATCTGACTGGATCCTCCCATGAGGTAATGCCAGAACTCAATCTGATTGGATCATGGGTCATGCCATGTGGTATCCGCTTCTTAACTCAGTCCCCACACTTTGGTCCAAGCGCTAAGATTCCTCCTATGGTTGCATACTTGGCTCATCTAGGCACGCTCAGGTTATGTAACTTGCAACTTGGAGGTCCACACCAACTGAAAAACAATTCACCATTTTATTACACAAGGTGGAACAAGATTAGACTTGTTCTGTGGTTTCAGGCCTTCGGCTCTGTGCCCCCTGCACCTCATGGAGAAGTCAGTCTGATGGGAATAGTCACTGATGGCTTACTCTATCTTGACACCATATGGAAATTACCTGTTATTGAGTCTCTACCTGCCCCTGATCAGCACACTCCAGCAAAAAGACTCTGTCTCATTTATCTTTGCAGCCACAGTACAGTTTGGCACATAGTAAGTGCTCAATAAATAACAACTGAACCAACTTAAACTGAACAGATAGGGATCCAGGGTTATTCCAGGTCATTATTGAAACACGAAGCAAGAAAAGAGCAAAAAAAGGAAGTTTTGGCAAGGACAGAGCCTTAGTAGCTGGAGCCTCAGCTCCTGGTAGCAGGGTGAGGATCTGGGAGCTCGGCCCAGGAAAGTTTTTGAAACTGAAATAAAGTGAGTGTTTTATAACCATCCATTCTGTTCCATTCTCTCTCGCGCGTGCTCTCTCTCTCTCTTGCTCTCTCTCTCTCTCTCTCTCTCTCTCTTTCTTTTTGAGTAGGAGTCTCACTCTGTCACCCAGGCTGGAGGGCAGTGGCATGCTCCTGGCCACCACAGCCTTGACTTGTTGGGCTCAGGTGATCCTTCTGCCTCAGCCTTCCAAGTAGCTGGAACTATAGGCACACACCACCATGCCCAGCTAATTTTTTGATTTATCGTAGAGATGAGGTCTCACCAAGTTGCCCAGGCTGGTCTCGAGCCTGCAGGTTCAGGCAATCCTCTCACCTTGGCCTCCAAAAGCACTGGGATTATAGGTGTAAACCACTGCCCTTGGCCTTCTCTTTTTCTTTATATTTTGTTTTCACCCTCCAGGGCATGATAGGGTTGACTTATATCAGAGACATTTACCTTTCTTCAGATGAGGGTTTCTCAAATTCTGACTTTTCCAACTGAGATTTTCTGATAGTACATTTGGCCTTACTAGACCCATCCTCACTTATGGTTCATGACAAGTTAATACTCTAAGTCATGCTCATTTGGGGATAATTTCTACTTTTCCTGCTGGCCACGCTTCATCTTTGCCATATCTCAGCATGAAAAGTTATCTTCCCCACCAGGAACCCACATTAGCAAACAAGCAAACCTTATTTAACACTGTTGCCAACACATAAAATTTTTAAAAGAAAAAAAGAAACATTCCACTGGACACTGGGGAGAGATAAAAAGCACAAAAACGTGCTGTGTTACTGGGAAGTTAAGACTTCTTAAGTTTTTAATTGTGTGTCATAAACTTTTAGAAGAACATTCTCCAAAAATCACTCAATATGATGCAAATAATGTCACACAAGTAGAAGGTTCTAAGTACATAAATTTGAGAGGTGTATGGTTAAAAAAGTCAAGTCAGTTTATGTAATGCAGAACTTCTCAGTGCCTTTAAAGTGCTGACATGCAATAGGAATCAAGATGTGGAGGATAAATCACTGGCCATTTCCTAGATTGACTTGACCATGGAATCATCCTATGGGGTGTAGAATACAAAGAATGTAATTCAAGAGACACGTGTTCATAAAATGATCTAGAAAACACCAGTCTAGCAATGATCTGTTGAGTTTCAAAGGGGAAACATCCTGACTTTTTTCATAAGGACGATTCCCTGTGACTTTTTGCATATGGACTATTTGCCATGGGCTGAAGCAGTGAAAGAAGGTGTCTTAATCGTAGTTTGATTCATATTCATGCTCAAAGCAGAGCTAGATAGGCCTTTCTTTGAGTGAAAGAGAGAGGAATGTGAGAGAGGAGGGTACTTAGGGAAATTGCTGCGGCAAAGGAAAAAATTTATAAGCTGTGTTTGAAGAGCTTCAAGAAGGAATGACATGGAAGGGATACTATGAACAACGCCAGAAGGAGGAGAGGGAGACCTGGGCAGGAAGGAACCTTAAAACCCAACCAGGAATAGGAACC
This sequence comes from Carlito syrichta, assembly GCF_000164805.1. Taxonomy (NCBI): domain Eukaryota; kingdom Metazoa; phylum Chordata; class Mammalia; order Primates; family Tarsiidae; genus Carlito; species Carlito syrichta. The sequence goes on from NW_007248836.1 coordinate 150,966, forward strand.
TCATCCTGTGAGATGCCTAGGAAATAACTTCAAGCAAAAGGATAGTCCTTGGGTTCTGAAAGAGCATCGTGGAATTAGGCTCCAATGGATAAAAGTGCTGCTTCTTGCCCCTGTCTGCTTGGCAGGGAGGAAGGGTGTACCAATGAGCAGGTGTGTGAACTTGGCAAATGGTAGAGCCATGGCAGTATAGGCAAGAGCACCAGGCATGTTAGGAAACTCAAATTCCACACCCAGTGCTCCCATGACTTTGCATAATTCATTTAACCTCCCAGGGATTCAATGTCTTCACCTGTAAAATAAGAGAAACTAACTAGGCACTCTAACACCTCAAAAAGCTGTGATGATGTGAATTTCACGCCTATCCAGAGTCAGGCAGGGCTAGAGTGAATGGATATTTTAAGGTCAGGCATCACACTCCATCCTCCCACTGCGAGCCTCACAGAGACAGTGTTGGTTGACAAGTCTCTCTCCAAAAGGAAAGCAGCTATCCCAGTCTTGGGCAGCTGTACAGCTGAATATAGCCAACCATGCCATCTGGGCAAGGGCTGGAGTCTTCTTTGCACTCAAGAGACATAAGTTCTAAAAGAACCAAAGGATAATATATTGAGTGACAAGAGGACAGAGAAATGGCAGGGAGCGTCTTCTTCCCTTTTGAAATCAAGCGAGATCATCACCATGCAGTTCTGAATCTTAAATGATGGCATTAACCAGGCTTATGTTTTCTAATTCCCTAGCTACTTCCTAAACTACAGAGAATCAGTTAGCACTTCCTGACCCTGAAAAATTAAGAAATTAGTGATAGCTTCATAGAGTTTCAGAGTGGATTGAATGGCGTAAGTTATATCAAACATGAAACCCAGTGCCTGGCCCAGTGTGGTAAGTTAATCAATGTTCACAACTTTGGAGTCTATGTGTGTTGTTTTTAAACTTCATCATTTCCCAGAAAACATCACAGATGTGCTGCCTCCTCTGTCTCCCACCACCTGTCTCACGCCTAACGCTCCTTCCTGCCTGCCTGTGGGATTCAGCTCTAGCCATTCATGACTTTGTTTATCCCTAATGCCAGAATGGACCAAAGGAGGATCAAGAAAACATAGACATGCTAGGGCATCTCAAACTCCTTTTTATTTACAGTTAACACTGTAAGCTAAAATGTTAGAAAATTTTTATTGTCCATTATTAGCATGATTCTTACTTACCGGGATGAAATATGGTTTCCTTTGATTTTAAAAAAAATGCTCAATATGTCATTAAAAAATGAACTAATGCTTAGTAACCTTGGTTATTTTTTAAAACCCCTGCCAATCAACTGCTCAAGGGACAGGTTGTAATGTTGATCCATGCCACAGTGCATTTGCTTCACTGGCTGACCTCTTAATAGGAAAATTAATTGGGTAACTTGAGTCAATTAATCAGAATACATAGTTATTTTTATGAACTCTACTGCCAGGGCATTAATTCATGACATCTGTCTCAAAAATTGGCAGAATGGCTAAAATATAAGTATAGCTCGTTTGTGACATATGATTCCAAAAGTCATTGTGAATAATTCATCCATCCATTCATTCAAGAAGTGTTAAGTACCTACTAAGAACCAGTCATCATTCCAAGGATTGGAAGTAATTGATGAATCAAGTCAAGGAGGGGAGCTAGATATGAAAACAAATCCTTAAACCTAGATTTATAAAAGAGGTGTGAACAGGGTGGGATAGTGCACAAAGTGGGGTCCACACTCCACCAGCAGACCAGTCAAGGTTTCAGAGGTGCAAAGTTGCAGCTAGAGGAATGATTAAGAGCTCACTTGATGAACAGATGAAGAGAAAGAAGATAGTGATAGAGAAGTATTCTAGGTAGTAAGAATTTCCTATGGAAACGCCTTAAGGATCCAGGGAGCTGAGTAATTCGGAATGGCTAGAATATAGGGGAGAGGGGGGCTGACGAGCAAGAGTCTTAGAAGACCTGAGTGCCACACAAAGGAGTGTGTGCTTCACCTTTGAAGGCAATGCAGTATTTCTGATGGGTTTTAAGCAGGAAGGGCACTATGTTCAAATGCCTCAAAGATCACTCTGGAGACAATGAGACTGATGGGTGGAAGGGGCAAGACTGAGGAAGGAGACTCATTTGGAAGCTGGTAGCAAAGTCCAGATGACGGACAATGAGGACCTGGGGTAAGACAGTGGCACTAGGGAGAAAGAGCAGATAGTAGATTTCAGGTGTATTTAACAGCACAAATCAGCAGAGCTTGTTCACAAATAGAGGTGAAGTGGGGTGGTACTTGAATAAAAGGCAGCACCATCACCTCAAGTTCAGGAGGGAGGAAGAGACAGGTGCTGGGAAAGCTCATAAGCCCAGTTCAGTCATGCTCATTCTCAGAGATTTCAAGAATCTGCACACTTAACAAGCATGCATGTATTTCTATGAGGACTTTCGGGAAATTCGCTCTTAGAAACACTGTGACAGTGACTCCCTTTAAGACAAAACTGGAGACTTTTTTAAAAGGAAATTTCATAACAAAAGTATTTCCCAGGGGTCCATATTATCAATTTCTCTTCCACTCAGAAAAACCCAGGAGACTTCAGGATTGGTTTAATCTTCCAAGTGACTTCAACGAGAATAGCAGTTCTCATAACTGGAAAAATAACCTGAGTATTTCAGAAAACGTATCAACAATTTCCACTTCCACCCTGCCTCCTGAATCAGGTTGCAAGAGGTGGAGCCCAGAAGTCCAGAACATTCTAAAACGTAGGGTTTAAGTTTAGAAACAACTGAACAGATCATCTCTAATCCACTGTCAATCCTGAATAGTCCATGAATTCGATGAACATCTGCAAGAGGAATTGTGTTTGGGCTGCCAAAATAGGGCCCTAATAAACCTCCCTGGCAAAAAAGGAAGTTTAAGATTCCTTGATGTCAGCAGAGCCTGCAATAGAAACTTTAGTCCAACTGTGAGTTTTCAGAGTAAATATTATTACAATGATGTAGAATTTTAGCTGGCCTGATTAATTATGCAGTTGAAGCACTTCAATGGGTTGTGGGTGCCATAATGTAAGCACTCAGTTCTGTAATTGTCACTATCAAGTTCAACACCCTCCTCGAATCAGTCAGTGAGGATTTAGCCTTGTTGTTATAACAACAAGAGGAGCCCAAGAAGAATGAGTCCTTTCATCAGCTCTAAAGTAGAAAAATTCAGTAAGCGTATATTTAAGTCAATGCCAAACAATAGATTGTCTGGATAATAAGGATTATTAAGGGAAATGAGATGCCTAACAAATAACATAAACGAGACTATCATTTCAAAAGTTCCATTTCCCCAGAGATAAAGGTGATAAATACTTGCAAATGTACAGATTACACCCTCTACCCTTTTCTTCACCCCTACAGTGGTGATCTCCATCTAGTGCTAGCAATGGGTCATGTCCCCAGACTAGGCTTTGCTGAAACAGAAGGAGAACAGAGAGGTAAGGGAACACATGGCAGAGGAGCACTGAAGGTCCCAGATTTCCTTACGACGGCCGGGAGGAGGTACCATCAGCTTCCTACAAAACAGAGGCGAATTCCTCTGCTTAATAACCTCAGACTACTAAAAGTGGGAGGGTGGGAGGAGAGTGAGGTCAAAATAAAATCAAAAAATTAGCCAGACGTGGTAGCGCGCGCCTGTAATTCTGGCTACTCAGAAGGCTGAGGCAGAAGGATCGCTGGAGCCCAGCA